>NC_142929.1:77732156-77744656 GCF_046866305.1 Octopus bimaculoides | reverse complement strand
TTCTGTGTTTGTCCCTCTTATACTCACTCATACATATACGTAAGCATATGTATGTATGTATGTATGTATGTATGTATGTATGTATGTATGTATGTATGTATGTATGTATGTATCTATCTATCTGTACATATTTTCCGTAAAACACACACACACGCACGCACACACACGCACGCACACACACGCACGCACACACAAAAATAGATTAATATTAATACGCGTGTCCGCTTATAGACAAATTTACATACACATTGTAACAAGGAAATAGTCTAAGAGATTTTGTTCACCTGTATTTTCTATACTTTTTGGCCACAAATTTACGTACACATTCATACACACATACATACATATACGCACACACATACATACATATACATGCCCATATACATACATATGTACACACACACACATATTATGTGTATGCAGGTACATGTCATTTTCCTCAGTTCCGACCTTCTGTACATTGCATATAGAGAGAGTGAATTTTGTGTGTATGTTTAACCAGGATGTTCCAGTGATCTAATGAACTAACTTTCTTTATTTGCATTAATTTTTGAATGTAAAATTGTATTGTATAATGTCAAGCGTACATATTAATGCAAACATGTACGCATAATTTCTTCTATACTGAAAATAATACAAAATGATACTACATGAAGCTAGGTGTGAAACGAACGTAATCATCTGTTAGTCACGTGGTAAAATTATGTATAGATAGACGCAGATTTACTGTATTATGCAGATGTGCATATGCTCTCATGTGAACATACTCCTACAACATACGCACATATCGCATAGAGTTATAAGCGCCATCTTGTCACATTCATGAAGAGTGCGGCGCATATCATGAAAGCACTTCATATCTAATTCCTGTATCTTGTTCAGCTACTTGGATTAAGTGCTTTTCATATCGAACCTGATGTGTTATATAGGACTAGATCTTGATGTGTTGTATTTCACTAAATCTATCGAAAACAATGAAGCTAAGGTAACTTCTTGATGAAATTTATGCCATGTTCATGTATACACAATGCATGTGTGTGTATGTGTATATGTATGCGTGTATGTATATATGCGTTTGTATGTGTATGTATGTAATGTATGTATGGGTGTATGTGCATGTATGTGTCTTTCTATGTATATATATATATATACATTACAAGAAAGAGTAATATGCATGTGTATGTGTGTACGTATAAATATATGCATGTATGCATGTATGGGTGTATATTGCGTATATGTAGGCGTGTGTGTGTATGTATGTATATAATCATGTGTGTATGTATGTAAACGTGTATGCATGTATGTGCGTGTATGTATATATGCATATATATATGTGTATATATATATATATATATATATATATATATATATATATATATATATATATATATATATGTATGATTGTATGTATGTATGTATGCATATATGCTTGCATGTGTGTATATGTGTGTGTGTATGTATGTGTGTGTGTGTGTGTGCACCTATGCATACATTACTGAAGAGGCTACAGAAATAGCCGAAACTGAAGTTCAGTCTAAGGAGTTCTCGAGTCGGTGTTTTTGGGCGATTGCACCTTCTGTGAGTATTGATGTATACATTTATGTGCTTTTCCTACAGTATTAGAGCATTTTAGCTCTTATTTCTAGCAACGTAGGTGTCTTGACACCATCGGTCGCATTTAATGACAATTATATTTTCTTCAATGGTAGCACATTACGCATGGCTGTTTATATATATATACTAGCAGTATAACCCAACGTTGTCCGGGTGTGACTTATTACGTCATCTACAATAAGTCTTGCTAGGTGAAAATCAACTAAAAAAGAAAGCCTTACAACGAGAAAACTCTTATGATGTAAATATGTTCATAATTCAAAAGACGATGAAATAAATAGGGAAAGTCTGAAGGCTGTTTTGCGTAACATTATTAAGCGTACGTAAATTTCATCCGTCTAATTGGCTATAGAAATGCTTGTGCAAAACAACTTTTTGCGCTGCTTTGATTATACATAGCAGGGTAATTCCTTTTCGCAGGAGGTAGGATGGCAATTTCTGATGAAGCAATTGCTGGTGATCTGTTGTTACATAGTTCTGCCAGAATTGTATCAGATTGGGCAGTAGATGTTGATGCACCATTTTGCATTATGTTCAAAGTAGCTTCTGGAATGTGTTGAATTGATGCAGTCTGTTGCTGTCTTTTTAAACCGGTTGCTTTCTTACCCCAGCAAGTTGTCTTGTTTGGAGGCATAATCTATGTACATATTAAAGAGAACAACAAAAGTTATAACAGTTGGCAGGGTCGGTAGTTTTGACATTTCGGTAATTCTTCAGATTAACACCCGCACGATTACGTAACCGTAATCCTTAAACCCTAACCCTGACCCTAAAACCGTAACCATAACACTAATCCTCATCGTAACCCTAACCGTAACCCTAAAACCCTAACCCTGACCTAAAAACCGTAACCTTAACATCCTAGTGAAAATCGTGCGGGTGTTAATCTGAAAAGTTACCCGCATTTGTAATGAAGTTCACTGATTTGCAATGTGTTGTCCATAAGCTCCGTAGTTTGTATATTTACAAAACATTGACGAACATGAGTTATCTTGTAGTGAATGCTTGTGTGTACGTGCGCGTGTATGCGTTTGAGAGAGCGAGAGAGAAGAGGGAGAGAGGAAAAGAGAGAGCGGGGAGAAAGGAATAGAGAACGGGAGCAATGAAGAAAGAGAAAGAGAGGAAGGGAGAAGTACCAGTTGGACACAGGGGTTGATATAATCTACTATTCTCCACCTGCCCGAAGCCGCCCTTGTGGGAAAAATTAAAAATAATAATAATAATAATAATAATAATAATAATAATAATAATAATAATAATGATAATAATAATAATAATAATAATAATAATAATAATGACGTCTGCCGATGAAAGTCCCAACCCACAATTAAGTCTTAAGTGTATTTATATATGGGCAACACACACACACACTAAATAAAAAAAATGTTAGTAAGTAAAAGTGTTTTAAAAAAGATTTACGAAAATATTTTCCAAAAAACTCACAGTTTGTAGGGAATAAATGCTTGTCGATCGTATTTGAAAAAGATGTGTGACTAATTTTTTCCCTGTTGTTATCATGGTGAAGGACGAGTTAGAAATAACTTACAATTCCCGCCAATTAGAATTAAAGTGAAACTGTCATTACAGTATCGAAATGTGCTTGTTTCATTTTTGATACTGAAATAGTTTTCTTTACTGTCAGTGTTTCTCCTTCCTTTCTTTTTGTATTTGTTGTTGGATTGTTCGTAAAGGTTCATAAGAGAAAGTAGGAGTTGAAAGGATTTGTATTAGAAAGAGGAAATTAGATTTTATTAGGGAGAAAATGTTTACTCGTGTAGTTTTATGGATTATATTCGTTATTAGGAAATTTTTGGAGTGAAAAAATGACGCAGTGACCTAACAAATTGTATTTAGAATATTAATTGCGATTCTTTAATCCAAGAAATTTGGAATTGTGTAAATGTATGAATTTTAAACATACACACACACAGAGAAAATCTGCCTTTTATAGTATATATATATATATATATATATATATATATATATATATATATATATATATATATATATATATATATATATATATATATATATATATATATATATATATATATATATATATATATATATATATATATATATATATATATATATATATATATATATATATATATTATATATATATATATATATTTGATTGTGTGTGCGTGTATATATAAATATGTATATATATATATATATATATATATATATATATATATATATACATATATGCATGATCGTATATATATATATATATATATATATATATATATATATATATATATATATATATATATATATATATATATATATATATATATATATATATATATATATATATGTGTATATATGTATGTATGTGTGTGTATGTGTTTGTGTGTCTGTGTTTGTCCCCCCAACATCGGTTGACAACCGATACTGGTGTGTTTACATCCCCGTAACTTAGGAGTTCGGCAAAAGAGAACGATAAGCCTTGGGGTCAATTTGGTCGACTAAAGGCGGTGCTCCAGTATGGTCGCAGTCAGATGACTACAACAAGTAAAAGTCTAAAAGAATAAAAGAACACACACACACACACACATACATATATGTATATATATATATATATATATATATATATATATATATATATATATATATATATATATATAATTAAATTAAGGAGTTATCTCCCCTATAATAACAAAGACGAAAGCTAACGAGATCCTAAAGACCTAATAATAGTTATGTATGTTTTTTTTAGTGTTTTGTTCGAAAGGTAACCACTCCTGAAGAAGTGCCAAATGTCTAAATCCAATGGACCAGTCACTGGATAAGTTTGGCACAGAAATGTTAACATAGAGTGGTGAATAAATCGATATATCGAATTTGAAGTCTCTGTCTCTTTTGAATATGAAAATTTAAAAGTTTAAAAACCTTATATATATATATATGTATATATATTCATATATTTATACACACATATATGCATGTATACAAACAGCAGGAACGGGTGTCTTCGAGTTATGTATACCATATTGAAAGAAAAGCAATTACGCGGAATATTCCTAAGACGATCATTGTTTATCTAAAATGGACAACGCCATCACCACCACCACCAACAACAACAAGACTGACACCACCACCATCAATATCATCATCATCATCATCATCGTCAACAACAACAACAACGTCGACACCAACACCAACGCCGAGAACAACATTAATAATACTAGAAGCAGTATCAGTAACCACGACGACAACAACATCACAACTATCCACCAGAAAGCTAAGAACAATCGAAAATGACATAAATATAATTTCTTCATGCATTCTTTTAAATTTAATCCAGATTTATGCATCTAAAGCTCTGAAAAAGCACAAATTTTCCACTGGTTAAACGACACAGCAGGATTATTTGGATAAAATTCACAGAAACTCAAGCCACTTGATAGTTTTGCAGCTGTGATTACATTGTGAGAACAATATCTATTGGCAGAGAACTTCTGTAATTTTATATTCATTGACAAAGGTTGAATTTCCAAGAACACATTGCTGGAATCCACTCGAGAGATCCCTGTAAAAATGGCATGAATACGGAATAAAAAGAAAAAAAAAAGAAAAGAAACAGAGTCGTAACCACATCCATCATTACCTGAATCACAATTGTCAAATATATCTTTATGTATATTTCTAATACATCGTATGCATCCATCCATCCATGTATCCATCCATCCATCCATCTATCTATCTATCTATCTATCTATCTATCTATCTATCTATCTATCTATCTATCTATCTATCTATCTATCTAACCCCCATTATTTCAAATGCAAGTTATGGCTATATTTGCTAACTTTTCAAATCTGCTATCAGGGAACAGTTTGCTTATGAAAAGAGAATGAATTCAGCTATTCTCGAGGGGAAAGCTATCACTAATATCTTAGAAAGGAGGAAAACAAATTATAATTATTAGGAAAGCAATGTCTCTTTGTCTATAACCATTGTTATTCTAAAACAAAACATCGGGGATTCCCAGAATGAAAACGTTGCGTTTGGTGCTGAGGAGCGAAGTGAATATACCTCACAGATTTAAAGCTATTAACATCTCGGTAAAAGCCATATTGATGAATAGTTTTAACGTCATCAACTGGAGACTGGATGACATCAAGAGACTGGACACCGTGACAAGAAAGATGCTGACCATTGAGAATATGCATCACTCGAAGGCAGATTCGAAAGGCTTTACTTACCGAGAGTTTTAGGAGGACGAAGCCTAGATAATCTTGAACTGATCTGGTTTAGATGTATACCTGACAAATATAGAAGACTCACATCTCCGTATTGTAAAATACTAGATTTACTCTATTAAGAATGAAGTAGCGCATTTCAAGAAAGTGTTTGATATCCCAGGAGGCGACATACTTTCGTTCAAGCATGTAACTGGCTGAGAGCACACGTCATTAAGGAGGCTACTAAAAGGCCGAAATGCATCCGGTGTCCTCTCTGGTTGTTGCTGGGGGTGAGTTCTTGTCTTCTGATATTGAATTTTGATACAGCATGCCCATGTTAGCACAGGGCGAATACCATGCAGTAACTAGCCTATCAGCATGTATATACATTAAGCATGACACAAAGATGACAACACACACATACTCACACACGTGCGCGCACACACACATGTACACGTGCATACATACATATATATATATGCGTCTATATATGTAGATGTATGTACTTATATGTATATGTGTGTGTGTATGTGTGTGCATGTGTGCGCGTGTGCGTGCGTGCGTGCGTGTGTGCGTGTGTGCGTGTGTGTGTGTGTGTGTGTGTGTGTGTGTGTGTGTGTGCGTGTGTGCGCGCGCGCGCGATCATAACGTAAAGGAATAGGGATTTGGAATTCGGGCAGGTACCTTAGTAGCAATCTGAAATAATCCAGATCTGGCTAACTACATCAAATGATAGGAAACAGAGAATTTTCTTTCTTTTTTCTTTCTTTTATTTGTTTCAGTCATTTGACTGCGGCCATGCTGGAGCACCGCAGGACTTACTCTTTGTAAGCCTAGTACTTAAGTACTTATTATATCAGTCTTTCTTGCCGAACCGCTAAGCTACGGGGACGTAAACACACCAGCATCGGTTGACAAGCGATGTTGGCGGGACACAGACACACAAACATATACATATACATACATACATATATATATATATATATATATATATATATATATATATATATATATATATATATATATAATACAAAGAATATATATACATGTATACACACATATATGTACATACTTACATCTACATGTGTATATACATGCATATCAGGGTACAGGACGTTAGAACAATAAACTACAGACAACGGAACGAACACATAGGAAAACGGAAAGCCCCTTGGAATATCCCTTCATCAGCTGTCTCTATTCTATCTAGACGTTTCGATGACCAGACATGACGTACTCTAGAATAGTCTCTTCCTGAGTAGTGGATCAACCAACTACACAGAGGATTCCAAGGTGGCAAACACAAACCAAGACAGGAAAAAATGGACAGTGAAAACAACATTCAAAAGCCGTACGGCCAAACGCAAATCTGAGGTAGAACGCTAGTAGTTCGTCTTGCCTTCACAGCGGCTGGAGTGAAAAGAAAGCTGACCACAGGTCACACGAGAGCAGAGAGGATGGTGGAGGGAGGAAATGGAACAAGGAGGAAGGGACAGAAGCAGTGAAGTAGAGGCCAGGACAGAAGGGTAGATAGGAAGATAGAGGAAGACAGATAGATAAATAGATAGAGAGGATGGTGGAGGGAGGAAGTGGAACAAGGAGGAAGGGACAGAAGGGTATAGCAGTGAAGTAGAGGCCAGGACAGAGGTATAGATAGAAAGATGGAGGAAGACAGATAGATAAATAGATAGATAGAAAGATAGATAGATAGATAGACAGATAGATAGATAGATAGATAGAAAGATAGTCACGTCAGAATAATAGTAGACTTACTTGTAAAATAGGACGTGTGCGTTCAATAATGTAATAATACAAAGAATATATATACATGTATACACACATATATGTACATACTTACATCTACATGTGTATATACATGCATATCAGGGTACAGGACGTTAGAACAATAAACTACAGACAACGGAATCTTAAGTATGTGTCGCAACGGTATCCGATTCTATTGAGCGGATCAACAACATCACGATGATGCGAGATCGTATTGGGTCCTGAGCGTGAAGCAGGATTTTCTTTATCGTTCGTTACTCCGCCTCCAGCGAATGTGAGAAATCCATTGAAGATCGTTCTTGAGAGGTTTAATAACCTCTTAAGAGGGACTCATTACTTTCTGAGTGATGTTATATATATATATATATATATTTGGCAGGAATGGCAACAAAAGAAAGAAAGAGACTTCGATATTATGTAAATAGAGGAATGTATCTGTAAAGATATGTGACACTTATTCAGTAGCCATGATAAAACTCCGAGTTTTGTGCGTGCGTGTATGATATACGCAAATTTTAGACGGGGTTTGACATCACACAGTAGTTTCCCTTTGTTTATGTTTATGTTTGCTTATTTTCCCCGACTTATTTCCCTAACGGTTATTTTTCAAAAGAATCTCCGGTGGCTGGATAACTGAAGAGATGGTTGGAGCGGAACCCCGCCCGGGCATCGGTAACTCGGAGTTTTATCATGGCTACTGAATAAGTGTCACATATATATATGTATATATATATATATATAGCTTTCGTCCTAATTTTGGGACTGCCATGTTGGCTTGGCGATAACTATTAATTTCCAGTACCGCTGTCGTAGTCTCCTTTAGAGAGACTTAGAAATATTAATAACTCTATTTCTGAAAACCAGTGGATAGATTCCACTGAAATTAGATAAATAACTTTCGAACAGATAGTCAGCAGCGCCGCCTGGCTAGGGCTTGGCTGCTCTGCATTGACAAGGGGCAACACCCTGAAACTAGTCTGCAGATGCCAAACCAGCAGGGGGACACTGCTGACCTCCCCTGTTCGAAGGTTATAAAGGACACAGGTTTCGTGTGTCACATAGCTAGCTAGAGGCGATGGCTTCTTGGAGCTAATTCACGGCAGCTTTCGTCCTAATTTTGGGACTGCCATGTTGGCTTGGCGATAACTATTAATTTCCAGTACCGCTGTCGTAGTCTCCTTTAGAGAGACTTAGAAATATTAATAACTCTATATATATATATATATATATATATATAATATATATATACATATATAGACAGGCTTCTTTCAGTTTCCGTCTACCAAATCCACTCACAAGGCTTTGGTCGGCCCGAGGCTATAGTAGAATACACTTGCCCAAGGTGTCACGCAGTGGAAGGAACCCAGAACCATGTGGTTGGTAAGCAAGCTACTTACCACACAGCCACTCCTGCGCCTAATTGTTTAAGTTTAACAATTAAACGGTACTTCACTCGATCGGTAAATCCCGAGTTCGCTTCATTGGATTTCACGTAATACTATAGACGAAGCACATACTACTTCTACCAATAGTAAGCATAGGGTTAATGTTAATAAGCATTATTGTAACTGTAAGAGCAAATTAGTGTATCCACTTGAAGCAGAGAAAACCTAGTTTACAGATGTACACTAACATCTAATGGTATTTCTAATTGTTACATAGGTTTGTTATATTGACTTTAATTACGGAAACACCTTTCTTCTTTCAAAAATAGGGAAAAAGGGAATTGTACAATTTTCAGTGGGTTCATCTGGATGTTAAAGGATATGTGACCTCAGTTGGAAGAAATATACCATATCCTTATCTATAATTGCAGGTTATTAAATCGCGGAAGCGAATTAACAGTAAAATGCGTGTGTTCATTTAGAAAAGTATTTTACAAATAAAGGTTTTTAATTAGAAATCACGTTGGTAAAAGGCACGTACATAAGTTAACCTGGTCAAATAATCGAAAAGTTAGATTTTAACAAATTTGAACTAATTCTCACAATTTTTTCTTTGTGAAATAAGAGAGTATGGTTAGAATTTCAATTCACTTTATTCATCTCAATTGATAAAAAGTTCTAATATTCTAAAAAGTATTAAACTTTATTGCTATGGACTGGTCTGACCACACTAGTGAAACGATATATATTTCCTCTTTCGACTCCTTTTAAATCTGTCCATTCTTTTAAATCTGTCCATTTATTTTATATTGTATTATATTATCTTTATTATGTGTGGTTAGCGTTATGAATGCATCCTGACCAAATTAAGGTTCTTTCGACAACTAAGTGTATAAAATAATTTATCCTCTTAATATTTAAAGAGGTCATTCTTAGTCTAAGTGATACTAGAACTAGAGTCACGTCATATTTCAATGCAAACCTTACTATCCTCTTCCCTGATGTTTATGGTCTCTCACTTAGAATATATTTTAAGAAGGAACTGTCTAATACTTGACCCACATGGATAAAAGCTTGTGCAAAGCTGCATAGAAAAGTCTGCTATGGATGAATATTTACTGGAACTGATTTCAATTTAAATCAATTAAGTACACATTACTGCTACATCAAAGGACTCTAGGACAAGTGTCGGATTGGAATTTGATGGGGATAATGCTTTAATAAATACATTTTAAGATGTTTAATTCTCCATTCTTCCTTATGTATGTATGTATGCATGTATGTATGTATGTATGTATGTATGTATGTATGTATGTATGTATGTATGTATGTATGCAGGCATGTATGTATGTGTGTGTATGTGTGTGTATGTATGTATGCCTGTGTATCTGTCTCTCTGTATGTATGTACGTATGCATATATGACCATGCATGCATGCTTGTATGTATTGTATGTATGTATGTATATGTATATAAACTGCAGGTATGCATATAAACAAATCGAAATAGGTTTACACAGAGAAAAACGCTATAACACACATAAACCCAAAACCAATACATATATCTGTGTATATTTGCATGTGTGTGTATGTGCGAGAGAGAGAGAGAGAGAGAAAGAGAGAGAGAAAGAGAGAGAGAGAGAGAGAGAGAGAGAAAGAGAAAGAAAGAGGGGAAAGGAGGGAGAGAGAGAGACAGTGAATACTGCAAAAATCTCATTGATGGCAAACGTCTGGTTTATTCGCCAGTTGCGTCATGCAGATCGAATATATTAATAACGATATGACCAATGGCATCATCTGAAATGGAATCTAACCTTATCTGTCAGGAAAATCTGAAGCCTTTCGGTCCATTCTACACAGACATGCTTGCAGACATTGATTAGTTTATTAAATTTCCACTCGAGTAGTTTTAATTGTGACCATTTGACATAACGGCGTTCTCTACTAGTTTATAATGAACAGACGAGTTTGGAATGCCGCCAGTTTGTCCAATTTAAGCATCGTTAGTTTGTCCTGAATGTCATTAACAAGAGCTCTCAAAGAAACTGTATGAATATATTAAAGATATATATATATATATATATATATATATATATATATATATATATATATATATATAGAGAGAGAGAGAGAGAGAGAGAGTGAGAGGTGTGTCTTACATCAAATAACTCGGTATATTCCGGAATTTTTTCCGCTTGAAGATTTGTGAAAATTGTAATAGGCTGAAAAGTTAAGTGGAAAGATGCCCAAAAATAATTACAAAGTAAGAAATAATGATTATGTTCATATATATATATATATATATATATATATATATATATATATATATATATATATATACTCACATATAAATGTGTATATATAAATACATACACATATATATGTGTGTGTATGCATGCATGTGTATGATGTGTGTATATATGTATATATGCTCACACACACACACATATAAATATATATATATATATATATATATATATATATATATATATATATATATATACACATACATATATGTACACATATCTGAATGTATGTATCTTTATGCATATATATGTATATATAATATATTTATACATACATATATTACATACATACATACACACACACACACATATATATATATATTTATACATATACACGCGCGCACCCCCCCCACCCCCACACACACATATATATACAAACATATTCTTATTTCTTTTTATGTAAATATACGTGCATGTATATATATGTGTGTATGTAATTGCACACACACACACACACACACACACACACACACACACACTCACACAAGCACGCGTACACGCGCATTATATGGGTGAAAGATAAATTGATCGTAAACTGTTGACAAAGATTGATATGCTTAAAAGAATATTAAGTTACTTCTGATCAGCCAGTTTTTTGTAGAACGAAGGGGAAAGTGGTGTTGGTGAGGGTGACAACCCTTGATAAACAGGCTTACAAAGATAATTAGATGAAACAATACAATTAATGTCCATTTTGAATTATTACATGTTACTAAGTGAACAGAACATATAGCTAAATTAGGTATTTTGGAAATATTACAGTTTTGGGACTGGGGTGTGTGATTAGTTTTAAGGTTTCTTAGGTAACCTAATAAAGGGGAGTATTTATATTAAGTGGGTTATTACAGTAGGCTAGATTAAGTAAATTTGAATACTCAGGCGAGTCTGAAGTTTATATATATTTTAATGGATGGTTGCCTAATAACCATCATAGTGGAATTGATTACCAAACGGATGGTCAGTTTTTAGTAAGATCTCTCGAATATGTGCGGTACTTAAATGTAGGATATATAGTTAGTTTGCAAAGTGTTCCTAGATGTTAAGGGAGAATCTTCATATTGAACTTGGAACGGAACATAATGCAATATGAGGAAGGTTAATGAAGTCTAGAAAGTGCAGTTTTTTGGTGTGGGGGTGGGGTGTGATTGTGTTGTTAGTTTGTTTCATTGGGATCTATTCAATCTCTGTTTTGATATTAATGAAATACAAAGTGGCGAGC
>NC_142929.1:77712156-77727156 GCF_046866305.1 Octopus bimaculoides | reverse complement strand
TCAAGAAATTCTCGAACGCAAGAAGGCTATGAAGACAGCTTAGAAAATCGAAAGCCTTTTAGAACACGGAAAAAAAAAGATGCCAGAAAGCTTCCACAGGGAATCGAATCCTGCACCTCTCAAATTCCCGATAAGCGCTCTGTACCATTAAGCTAAGAGATTCCTGACATCAGATATCGCCTTCTGATAATGCTAAGTAATAGCTTTTGGAATGTGAGAACATTTGAAAACAAACCTATCAGCGTCGAGTGTGTTGGTATTCTATAGAAAATAAAGGAATTCTCGAACGCAAGGAGGCTGTGAAAACAACTTTTCAGAAAATTCTTTGCAGGGTTCGAATCCCCGTGGAGGCTTGCTGTCCACCTATTTCCGACTTCTAAAGAGTATTTACTCGATTTTCTAATATTAATATTCCTACAAAGCTAAAATGATATCAGTGATGCAACGTATTAAGGCGGCGAGCTGGCAGAAACGTTAGCACGCCGGGCGAAATGTTTTAGCGGTGTTTCATCTGCCGTTACGTTCTGGGTTCAAATTCCACCGAGTTTGACTTTACCTTTCATCTTTTCGGGGTCGATAAATTAAGTACCAGTTACGCACTGGGGTCAATGTAATCGTCTTAATCCCTTTGTCTGTCCTTGTTTGTCCCCTCTATGTTTAGCCCCTTGTGGGCAATAAAGAAATAAGAAACGTTAGCACGCTAGGCGAAATGCTTAGCGTTATTTCGTCTGTCTTTACGTTCAGAGTTCAAATTCCGCCGAGGTCGACTTTAATTTTCATCCTTTCGGGGGTCAATGAATTAAGTACCAGTTGCGTTCTGGGGCCTGTGTAATCGACTGGCCCTACCAAAATTTCGGCCTTGTTCCTAGAGTAGAAAGATTTGACGCAACTTGTTGCTTCATTGATATAGATAAGAGCTATTACGTAGTAATTAGAGCTGCATATAGTTTAAAAGAACAACCAGAAAACAAATACTTTGCATTTCAGATATTTCATGACGATCGTTTCAGTAATCGATATGTATTAATTATTGATTATCGAATACTGAAACTTCGTAATGAAATATCTGAAATACCAACCAGCTATCTGTTTTATGCTTACTTTTTGCTATATATGTTAAATATACCATGCTATACTGCACTATATTGTATTATAAAGCACAATACTATACATACATATATATATATATATATATATATATATATATATATATATATATATATATATATATGTGTGTGTGTGTGTGTGTGTGTGTGTGTGTGCGTGCGTGTGTGCGTGCGTTCGTGTGTGTGTATGTGTGTGTGTATTTTGTATAATTGTTCCTTGAATAAACTGCTAGGCGAAACATGACATCCTATAAATAAATTAGTTTCTGCTTTCAGTACAGAGTATGTATATATGTATATATATATATATGTGTGTGTGTGTATATATATATGTATATATATATATATATATATATATATATATATATATATATATATATATATATATATATATATATATAAACATTATATATATATATACATGAATATACACATATATTTATATTCTTATATATATATATACATATATACATGCATACACATTTATGATTTGCATCTGTGTGTATATCTATCTATCTATCTATCTATCTATCTATCTATCTATTTATGATATATACACACATACATGCATATATATATATGTATATATATATGTGTGTGGGTATATATGTATATATATATGTGTGTGGGTATATATCTATATATATGTGTATATATGTATATATATGTGTGTATATATGTATGCTTATATATATATACATATATATATACACACAAACATACATACATACATATGTTTATACAGACACATTTATATACCTAAATACACACATACACCCCCCCGCACATATATGAATCTTTGGAAACGTATATTTTACTGTCGGAATACCCCCATTTCCATAATAAATTGGATATTATTACTGAACGAAATATCGTACATATAATCATCGGAGAAGCCAATAGACTATTTAATGTAAGGGGTTATATAGTTGAAAATGAAAAACATAGAAACAAACAAACACCTTACCAAAACAAGCAAAATATTTATAGAAATATATAAATAAGTAAATATAAGAGACTTAGTAATAGCGACGATAAATGAAAGAATGTATAATGAAAATAAATACAACAAAGAACAAGGTGGAGAATAGATATAACAAAGGAAAAGAAGTTAACAATGAAAATGCATACACTGAAGTTTTAATAATTTTTTTGAAACACCACCTATTAAAACTGGAAATATTGATAATACAAATAAGATATAATTACAATAGAAGAAAGTTAAAAAAATACATCATTAAAATTCACTAAAAAACAAACAAAAACAAAAACAAAATCAAGACGACATGAAACATCTGCAATATGAAACAAACTCATAAATATACGAGCCAATGTAGGAGCACTACTACCACCTCCATTAACAGTATATACACGATAGATTTGCTATGTGGTTAAGAGTTTCTCTTAGCACTCACATGGTTTCGGATTCGGATTCCATTGGGTGACACTTCAAGTAAGTAGCTTTTTACTTTAGCCTCGGGTTGACCAACGATTTGTTAGACTGGTAGACAGAAATGTTTTCGGAACCCGTGATCTATCTATCTATCTATCTATCTATCTATCTATCTATCTATCTATCTATCTGTCTGTCTGTCTGTCTGTCTGTCTGTCTGTCTGTCTGTCTGTCTGCCTGTCTGTCTGTCTGTCTGTCTGTCTGTCTGTCTGTCTGTCTGCCTGTCTGTCTGTCTGTCTGTCTGTCTGTCTGTTTATATGTCTGTCTGTCTGTTAGTTTGTTTAAATTGAACACGTTTCCTTGTAATTCATGTTTCGAGCTATTGTGATCTTCAAGCGAGCATCATTTTCTTTCGGTATACGAGCTGGTTTTGTATATAGTGAAGCAGGTTCATTCTTTCTCTATATAATACGACATCGTTTTCAAATGTCGTATTATATAGATGTCAATGTTTCCACAATGCAGAAAATATAACATACTCAATATATTGACTTGTTCAACATAAGCAATGAAATGTGTCACTTTGCGGACACCAGAATAAGTTCATTTTAAAAACGAGTCTGAATCGCTAATAGGTATACAGCTGTGGAAATAAGAAAGGAGACAGAAGAACTCTAACATTAATGGAACAGTCAAAGAAATTATTTCAAAGAAAAGAATGACAGTTTAGACATATCGTATATAAACTCTCCTTCCCACAGACTATCAAATTCACCGCGACTTCAGATACAAAATAACAATTCGAGAAGTTGACAGACAATTTGGACAAAACGGGATGTAAGTTGCATTATCAATAGGTAGATGCAGCAGGACAGGCATTGAACTGACCAATGAATGAGAGACAAACTAATAAACAAACTCTAGTTAAATAGTACACAGTTCAGAAAACAAGATGCAATTATTCAGTTAGACAGGCAGCGACAGAACTGACTTATCTTAAGGTGAAAAAAAAAAAAAAAAAATGATAAATAATTTCAGGAAAACAATTTCAGAAAAATATGATCTCATAAATGATAGGCATATAAGCAAAAGTGAATCTGGTCAATGAAAAATAGAGCAGCCACCGAATTGGCAAATAAAATGACGACGACCATTTATTTAATTATCTTCAAAATACTCCTCTTGGGAGTTTACACACTTCTCCCAGCAGTTCTCTCACTGCTGGTAACACCCCTGGAACGCCTTCTCTGGAATGCTATGGAGCTTCACCGTCACTTTTCTCCTAATTTCTTCTCGCGACTCAAATCGCTTCCTTTTTAGCGCGGTTTTCAGTTTGGGAAAGAGCCTGAAGTCACAAAAAATCGAGTCAGAAATGTAGGGAGTCTGTCGAACAAGTAATGTGTTGTTCTTGACCAGGAAAGCTTGGATCACCGGGTGCATTCAAAAAGTATCCAACTTTATCTTTCCGCTGACACTCTCCGCATGCAGTAATCCTGCTAAAATGGAATGCACTGAGCCTGTGCTTATTTCCACTTCGTGAGTAATTTCCTGGATCGTTTTACGAGTCTTCTATGACTACTCGCTGAACTTCCTCAATCGGTTTGAGGATGGCCTTCCTGAGTGTACCTCGCTCTCCACTGATGGTGCGGCCATGTTTGAAGCGGCTGAGTTTTGCTCATGGCATCATCACCAAAGTCCTGTTGAAACTTCTGGATGGTTTGAACTTGAATATCATCAAGCTTTAGGCATCTCTGCTCTGTGCGTTCGGTCATCTTAAGTGAAAACGAATATTCGACGAGCGCGCTCTACACGACTGTACTGTAGGCGAAACGGGAACTGATGCGGTTTATCGGCGTGAAAATTTTCAAGCATGTGCAGGAATGGTGGTGTCACCTCCTACCCAAAAGATTTTACCCGCGCGACATTAGTTTTTGCAAGAAAAAAATATAGTTGGATACCTTTTAAACGCACCTCGTACACGCACACACACACACACACACACACACACACACACACACACACAAAAATATCAAAAATCAAAAATTGTTAAAGTGCAGTACAACGGTTTTGCTATGGAATGATGGAACTATTTTTTCGTTTTCTCACAAAGCAACGTTTTGGGCTTGCGACACTTTTGCACACACACACACACACACACACACACACACACACACACACACACACACACACACACACACACACACACACACACACACACACACACACAATATTATATATATATATATAAATATTATAAATATTCATATAAATATTCATAAATATTCTTTTATACTATCGACTATACCATTAATATTTCTGACACATGTCGGTTATGTACCTATCAGGTAGGATTGAACCAATAGGGTGGAACTCATCGTTGAAGGATATTCCCATTCCCAGTAGGAGAGAATATACAGTAAACTTAATAGATCAGATTAAGAACTTTTTAAATAGAATAAAATGGAAGGCCTACTTCCACAATAACAATAAATATAATACCAACAAATTAGAAGATAACGACTACTTCAAAAGCAACTTTAAATCTAAGCAGGAACCCCCTAATAATAGGGACTTACAGAATTTCGAGGATAAAATATGGAACATGGTCAAAAATATTAAATTTAAAAAATACCCGAATAGACACAATGAGTACCCAAGAAACTTAGCTAATAAAATAAATAAACTGAAGAACATGGAGGGAATTATAGTCCAATCCAATAAAACAAGTAACCTATATAGACTAGATATACAGCTATATGACAACCTTCTAGAAAAAGAAATAACGAAAAAATATAAAGTAGTTAGTGAAATTCAATTAAATAATATTAACAATATATCTAAAAAAAATCATGACGAAATATGATTTAGAAAATAGAACAGAACCATATGGCCCTATGCATCCTAGAATAACCATTAAGGACCATAAAAACAATTTTTATTCAAACCCACAAGTAAGACTGATATACCCATGTATGTAGGAAAACTCAGTAAACTTATACTAGATAAATATATAGATAAACTTAATACGTTAAATAACCCAAAATACTTTAAATTGGTTCAAAAATATCAAAGATAAAAATAGGTGCAAGTTCATCCAAATCGATATAGAAAATTATTATTCATCTAATAACGAGATTATTCTTAATAAGCCCTTATATATGCTATGAAAAGGGTTAAGATGACATGATGAAGATAAAGTAGTGCTAACAGCAGAGAAATCCCTAATTAGATATAAAAATAAACTATGGGCTAGGAAAGACACTAGGGATTGCTTTGATATACCCATGGTACCCTAGACTCTGCCCAAGTAACAGATCTAGTAGGAATATACCTATTATCTGAACTTGAGTTAGAACACCTTAACATAGAGGGAGGTCTATATAGGGACGACCTATTCCTTATAACTAGAAACTGTACCAATAGATCATTAGGAAACATAAAGAAAAATTTATACAAATTCTTTAAGAATTATGGTTTAGGTATCTCTATAGAGAAAGAACATTCTGCGGTTAACTACCTAGATGCAAACCTAAACTTAGTAACTAATAAAACCCACCCATTCCATAAGTTAAACGAGAACCTTAAGTACATTAATGCCCTTAGTAACCATCCTATCTCAGTTAAAAAGCGTTAATAGACAATATAGGTAAAAGAATTTCTGCTAAAAATGATCTAATTATAAATCTCGTAGAGAGATATAAGCAGCAGTGTTACGATAAAGCAGTTGTTTACTGTCAACTTAATGTGACAGACCCGTTAAGGGAATCATACTGCTGCTATTTAACCCTAGGAAGCTAGACCGCTTCCTGTTGGCCATGACACATTTCCTGTGTCCTTATATTTGTGAAGGGGAGACAAGCTTCCCCACCCAGCTTTAGTCTGCATTCAGGGACATGTTTCTGAGTCATTGCTCGTCATCAGCCTGAAGTAGCCGACCAGCTGGATGAAAAAAGCCTTCACAAATATATATATTTTCAGTGAAAATACATTCACTGGTTACAATCTAATTATAAATCTCTATAAATTTCTATGTTATCCTCGGATATTGATACTTTCAATAAACATACCTCTTACTATAATAGTGCATTAAAAGAAGCAGGCTACAATTCAAAAATTAAAATCTTTAATAATTACGGACCCAATAATAATACTATTAATCATCCTAACTCTCAAATCAACTATAGAAGTAATAGCGATGATAATAATAAACAATATAAGGAAATAACGATAATTATAATATACGAAAAAATAATTCGAATAAAACGATAAGCATAATTATTATATACCCACGAAGAATACACTGACAACGATGAAAAATAATAATAATTGCGGTAGAGGTAATAGTAATGGTAACAATGAAAATAAACATAATAAGGAAATTATATGGCTATCCCTTATGGGGTCCAAATTAAAACTAATATTGTTAAAGAAATTTTGAACATAATAAAAACATCCTTTAAAAAGAACAATACATACTCGAAAATATTCTCCAATAAAACTATCAGAGTGGGCTATTCTACAACAAGGAATGTAAGTAATAGTATGTCCTCAATAAACAATTTGAAATTAAACAAATTTTATAATAATAATTTAACTATATTAACCATAGCTACAGCAGAACTATTACAAACAATAAACATAACCGTATTTTAAATAAATGCACATGTAAAGACAAGTCCAAATGTAGACTTAATAATAATTGCAATCTAGATAACGTAATTTATAAATGTATAGTAACCTCTAATAATAATAATAACAATATTGATAATAAAGAATATATTGGATCCACAGCGAACGAAATTAAAAGAAGAATTTCCCAGCATTATCAGTCTTTCAAAAATCCCAAATTAAAAAAAATTCTACAGGTCTAAGTAAATACGCATGAGAGTTAAAATCTAATAAAATAGAATACACTCTTAATTGGTATATTATTTGTAGAGCGAATTCATATAAAATAGGTAACAAAACGTCCTTATTTCAGTCGAGAGATTTATTATTAAACAGTAATGAAGAAAGAGGAATAAAATGCCGACGCAGGAATAGCTTTACGTATAATAAAATGAAAAATATATAAAATAACCCCTACCCCCAACATATCGTCTCCACACACTTATGATGATATGTTTTAATAGTATTTATAGTAGTATTATATACGTATATACTAAGAACTAAGTATGTATTCAACAATATTACCTTTAAATGAATGGACAGGCCGCATTTGTGTGACATAAATCTCAAAATGTGCAACACCTTAAAGCTCCATTTATAGCTAGCTTTACGATTATAGCCCCATTTCTAGTTATTATCTCCCCTTGACTTCAACCTCTCTTATAATATTATTATTTTTAGAGTATTTTTCAAAGTATTTTATTTTATTCTTTTATGTTATACCCAATTCCCATAATACTTAGAGTCTGACAGCGGGAGCAGCCATTTGCTCTTGAACTTGCAGAATTAAGCCTCATGTCGTAAAGTAATCTACCTTTTTTACTTCTTTTATTCACTAAGTTTCTAGCGTAAGTGGTTGTATTTACTAATTAATCTTTATTCTAGACTATTAACTCACATTTGACATAAAATATGTCTTATTATATTAGTATTGACAGGGGTATATTTTACACTAAATTATTACAAGTAATATAATTTCTATAATATCTATTTAGATATATTATAAGATTTGATATGTTTCTAATTTAATCGTTAATAATTTCCTTAGGTAGAGCATTTTCAATATACATCTTAACTGTACTTTAGGTATTTAATATTTTAAAATATATTTGTAATTTTTATTTTTAATATAATTTTTAGCTTTTAATTTTTAACTTCTACCCGTACATAATAATAATATGCATAGCCTGAGGACGCACTGGTGGATTTATGTATTAAGTATAGCCCCACCAGCGCAGAAATACGTGTAGCGATTACTTGTACTATCTTCTTTCCTCACAGATTAATAACAGGTAAGATATATTTATTTAACTAATGTTATTTTATGTTATTTTAATTATTTTATTTGATTTAATTTTCTCTGCGTATACCATACCATAGGGTTATCCTGAAATGGGAGTTGCTTATCTATTGGTAAATATCCCAAATTTGTAATATATATATATATATATATATATATATATATATATATATATATATGTATAAATATCAATTTGATATACAAATTTAGGGTAACCCTCCCTTTTTACTCGCTCTCATTTATTGCACTTGGTATAACACTAGTGTAACAATAATTGGGTACCGTCTCAGCAGTATATTGGATAGATACTATCCCTTAGTGGGTTGAATCCTCAACCCCTAACTCTCTCGCATTATATATATATATATATATATATATATATATATATATATATATATATATATATATATATATATATATATATATATATATATATATATATATAGGTGAGGCAAAATTATTTTCCGAAACAACAGATGCGAAAGTAAAAAAATGTGGTCGACCAAATTGTGCAACATGCCCAAACATTCTAGAATGTTCAGAATTCCTCTTCAAAGAGGGACACAAATTCAAAGTTAAATCTAACTTTACCTGTGCCTCAGAAAATCTTATTTATGTAATAAGATGCCCGGGCTGCCACGAGAACTACATAGGGTCCACAGGATTATCGCTCAGACGTAGATGCACTCTGCACCGCCAGCAGATTGCATGCCCAGAATACCGAATGATACCTTTTAGTGATCATATTGAAAAATGCGCAAAACAAATGCTACCACAATTTATAATCTTTCCTTTCTATCAATGTGCCATTAAAACACCAACACAGATTAGATTAAATAAGGAAACCTTTTTCATTCCAAAATACAAACCCAAACTTAACCATTGCTAACACATTTAAATAAGGAAATTCATCACCCCACTGAGAAAAAAGGAAAAAAATATAGAACAAAACCATGGTAAATTAATCAAATTCTACCACCTCCTAGATTTCGATTATTTCCCCTATACCGGAAGAAATCCCTAATTACCTCTCCCTATCTAGAACTCTTCTTTTTCAGACTGGAGCGAACACGTTACAATGAAGTAGAGAAATTTGAAAAGACAACACGAAACCGGTTATTTCTCAAAATACAATGTTTATATACCAAAAAGATTTTCTAACATTTTTCTAACATTTTTCTGACATAATTTAAATATATACTTTAACCATGTAACACAAGCCTTCTGTAGTTTTTTCACTCTTATTATCTTTTATCTCTCTCTCTCTCTCTCTCTCTCTCTCTCTCTCTCTCTCTCTCTCTCTCTCTATATATATATATATATATATATATATATATATATATATATATATATATATGAAAAAATGAATAGAAATGACTTTTCTGATAATTTCTCCACTTTAGTAATTAGATGTTTACAAAACATCTTATTATTAAAGTGGAAAATGATCAGAAAAGCCATTTTTATTCAATTTTTCAAATATATAATACTGTACCAAGGACTTTCATTTTCATATTCTATGTATTTATATATATATATATATATATATATATATATATATATATATATATATATATATTAATGAGTGCATGGAACAAAAATTCATTCTTCTCTAGGTTCACATACATTCCATTCTCAAGTTTACCATCAGAAATGTTGTGAATCAGTGATAAGCCCGTTGGAAACCTATGAAGCATTTTGTTTTGGAATAAAAGGATGCAACTCGAGAAAGTGATTTACAGTGGTTAATACAAGTACAATAACAGCAACTACAACAATATTTTGTTGTGCAAGGTCACTGACGTGATGACACTGAGTAACCATTTAAGATTTAATTAATCTGCCGTCCTCCTCCACCGAAAGAGTAATGGACTATGTTTAGATATTTACAGTGACGTTATTATCAAGAATCAACAGTTAGTGGTAAAAGTGTATGCACACAATAAAGAGAGACAGAGATAGAGAGAGTAAGAGAGGTTCAAACGAACAATACTGGCACATACACCCACTTATCATATTTACATTCACTCGCATACCTACACATACATATATACACGCAGACGACAATTAGCACTCCGTGTGTGAGTGTGAGAGAATGGGGATATGTGTATGTGTGCACGTGCACGTCATTAGTGTTCGTATGGGAGTGAATATGTGTATGTTTATGTGTGCACGAAGATACGGAGTTTTCCATCAATCCATTATGTTAACTATCGTCTTCCTGACTTTCTTCATAAAAGATGTGTTACGGTATATTTTGAATATAGTGTTACCAACTATATAATATCAAGTGCTTCTTTAATTATTTTATGATCGAAACGGAGTTTGATGTCTTTCGGCGGACAGTGAGAATTGAATCGAGAGAAGTAGAGAAGATACAGGGAAAGATTAGGAAAAGGTAAAGAGAAGAAATAAGAATTTGGAATGAGTAGAGGAGAATCAGGAATGATGAGAAGCATTAACTCAAGGGAAAAGGAATGAAATTAACGGAGGAAATGGAACTAGAAGGTGTCGTATGACGAACGTCAAGGCTGAATCTCACAGGGAAAGAATAAGAACTGTTCATCAAGAAAAGAGGCAAAATATGAGCAATGATGATAGGCAAGAATATTTTGGATAAGCCAGAATGAGAAAACATGTTATAAGAGAAAACGTGACTGAACGAAAGAGGCAAGATATAGAAATGAACCAAAGGATTATGGAGGAAATGACAGGATATTATTACTGAGTGGGGAGATGTTAATGGCTGACAATGTATTGCAAAATGGGCCCTGAAAATTCCACAGGAATTGCTAGTAATAATAATTATGATATAGCTACATTGTTGTAACTGCTACAGCTACATTGTTGTAAATGTACATGTTTGTATCAATATTACTTGTTTCACATAAAAGAAAAAAAAAAAAAGAAGAAAAGATATTACTGCATTTCCAGACAGGTAGGTCTAAAGGCCAAACCCCGTTATTTTAGTGGCAGAAAAATTAACGACAATATAGTTTAATAAAATTACACCGATAGAAACTGAATGAAAAGCACTATCTAGATTTGGTATTTCTTGAACTTCGTTGATTCGATAAAACAAAATAAAAACCAGTCTGAAAATGTTTTTCTTTTTCTCTGAATGTATTTTATTATCATTTTGTGTTTTGCTTCTTCTCCAACTAAAATGTGCTTTCGGCCATAACTAGAATTCGGTATCGTCTGACATTTCAAAATCACTTGCCTTTATAATTTTTTTTTTATTGCAAATGTTTAAAAGTGTTGTTTAAAACTGATACTTTCTACTTGTATTTGCTTTCTACATCAAAATCAACGAAAGAGAAATAAAGCCAAAAGGTTGCAAAAACAAAATCAGAAGCAACAACCAAAAGCAAAAACAACAAAACAAAACAAAAGACGGCAAAATAAAAGGAAAAAATACATCTTCAAAACATTGAAATAATGCTTTTTAAAAAACATTCAGACATATACAGAGAAACATTATTTAAAACTTTCTGTCTGAATTCCATATAAATAATAATGATAACAACATTATCATTATTATTATTGTTATCATTATTATTATTGTTATCATTATTATTATTATTATTATGATTATGGCGAGCTGGCAGAATTGTCACTACACCAGGCAAAATACTTAGCAGCATTTTGTTCATTTTGACATTCTGAGTTCAAATTCCATCGATGTCGACTTTGCATTTCATCCATTTCGGGGTCAATAAAATAATTACCAGTTGAACACTGGGGTCGATGTAATCGACTTACCCCTCTTCCGAAATTGCTGGCATTGTGCCAAAATTATTTCCATTTTACTTCTGAGAGCTCTCGATTTTACTTGCTCCTCTTAATTTTGTAAGAGCCGACAGCAACCTGTTGGCAAAAGTCTCAGAGTCCCTTTCCACGATATTTAACATCCAAGTTCCAATCTCAAAATCCTCTCTGTCCCCCAATAGAGTAGTTTCTGAGCATGTTTTACCCTCATGTCAATTCCAATTTCGCCAACATATTTCTCAAACCTGGCTGTTAATATTCCCAGTGCCCCTACAACTACTGAGATTATAGTTAATCTCTTCATTGCCCACATTCATGCAATTTCGTCTTTTAGTAGTCTGTACTTCTCCATCATTTCCAGCTGTTTATTATTACGCGTTCGTCCCTATGTATGACAATGTCTATGATTTTGGTTTCCTTTTTTCTTTTATCTAACACAACAATGTCCGGTCTCCGAGCATCGATTAGGGAGTCACATTGGATTGTAAAATCCCAGAAGATCTTATACTCATTATTTTCGGTGACGCCTTCAGGTTTATGTCTGTACCATTTCTGTTCTCTTTCAAGACAGTGCTTCTCACACAATCTCTAGTGAACAAACTTAGCTACATTATCATGCCTCCTTTTGTATTCCCTTTGGGCCAGTATCCTACATTCACTCACAATATGTGAGATTACTCTTTTACTTGTTTCAGTCATTTGATTGTGGCCATGCAGGAGCACTGCCTTTAGTCGAGCAAATCGACCCCAAGACTTATTCTTTGTAAGCCTGGTCTTGGCCTCTGTAACGGACCAGCGTCTCCTTTCACGGGGACGTTGTGATCTCGGTTACTTATACGCTATGGAAACCGGATAACAGGCTTTAGTATCCTAGGGCTCAAGAAAAATACAAAAATATCTTGAAACTAAATAATTATGAATAGTTTCTTTATGCTTTATAAATACTTTGATGTGAGATTCGATCTTTTGATCTTTCAGTCCCCAACTACTTATCATTATCCTCTTCCATATGTTCTCCTTAGGTTTGCTTCATACTCTGTTCCTTATTCGAAGAAATCCATTGCTCAAGTCTCAGGATTCGAAAGCACAGTTCTGGATTGCAATTACTAATGTCATGTCCAGAGTTCCAGTGTTCTTTGTATGTTCTTTTCGATTACAGAGAGATTTTCATTGGTTTCTCATCTCCGTATTTTAATTTATTTTATCACAGTTCTTACCTGAAATATTTCACCAGAAAATGGCCAACTTCGCGTTTTATTTACAGAAGAAGAAAATCAAAAATATCACAGATCAATGTTCGAAAAACAACGACAAACAACAGCAACAACAAAAACAACAACGGTAGTAGCAGTAGCAGCAGCAGCAACAACAACAACAACAAGTACAACAACGTAATCATTCGAAAACGAAAGGAAATTAAAAGAAACCAATTTCAAACCAAACAGTATCATTACTGGGCGAAGATATTTGTCTATTGAACAGTAAACGATAGATATCTTCAGCCAGTAATGAGACTACTATTGAAAATAGCTTTCTGGACGTTCACAAGAATTAGCAAGGATTTCCAATTTATCTGTAAGAAAACAGACGAAGAAATTTGTCGAGGACCTGTAGTTTCTTAAAGCCGTCATTTGAGGTGACAGATGTGTATTGAATGCTAGATAAGAGTTTGTACAAGCAGATTTGTTTGTGCTATGTAAATATTCGCAAAAGCGTGTATATAATAATAATAATAATAATAATAATAATAATAATAATAATAATAATAATAATAATAATAATAATAATAGTCGTGCAATCAGAAGGAAATGACGATGGAAAAGAATTGATAACGAAAGAAAGAACGAAGTTGAATCTATTAGTAGGTTTAGACAAATTTCGATGTAATGCTTAAGTAAGTTTTCTCTTTCTTTCTCTGAATTTCCTTTGTCTTTCTCTTTCTCTCTCTCTCTCACTTTCCTCTTTCCACTCTTTTTCCTTTATACACACACACACACGCACACTCACACATACACACATACACACATACACACACACATACAATCTCATACACAGACACACACATGCACACATATATATATATATCAACAATTATCCACTTTGTTTTCTCCAGTGAAAATATTTGACAGCTGAAAGTATTTTTTTCCTGCCTTTTATTAAGAAATCAGATTGTTAATCAAATAATGATTTTCTTTTGACTTGGCACAAAGTCAATTTTTGGAGTAAAATAGTTGACACGAAGAAAAATAGTAAAGTTCTTGTGTCTTCATAAAGTAATACAAACATTTCAAATAGAGGGAAAACTTTTATGTAAGAAGGAAGAAAACTCTAACGTTTCGGACGTCTGTCCTTCTTCGAGGTGAGAGAGAGAGAGAGAGAGAAGGAGGGAGGTAGAGGAAAGCTGAAGGAGAGACTTTTTGAACACCCTGTATATATATATGTATGTGCATGTGTGTGTGTGTGTGTGTGTATATGTATATATATGTGTGTGTGTGTGTATATGTATATATATGTGTGTGCATATATATATATGTATATATATATATGTGTATATATATATATATATATGTATATGTATATATATATATATATATATATATATATATATATATATATATATATATATATATATATATATATATATATATATATATATATATATATATATATATATATATATATATATGTGTGTGTGTGTGTGCAATGATGAATTGAAAACTAATTTTCAAAATATATCTATAATACCTTAAAATAAAACAAAT
>NC_142929.1:77682156-77707156 GCF_046866305.1 Octopus bimaculoides | reverse complement strand
TGATGAATGTGAACCCATAGGTATGTTTGTGTGTATATGTAATGTCTCTCTCACTTTATCCATCACTGTTTGTATATGCAAATGTCTGTGTGCGCTTGCGTGCACGTGTGTGTGTGTGTGTGTGTGTGTGTGTGTGTTTGTGAATGTGTGAGTGAATTCTCCAGTGCCAAAGTGTTCTGTCACCAAAACATGTTGAATGTTCAGTCAGTCGTGCGATTTCCTCAGCATTCAAGCAGTCCTACCAAATCGTCTCATTTTGCCCCACCCAAACACCCTACCGTCTTCAAACGTGGTTATTTTAAACACCTCAAACGGTTGTGTAGGAGCTCCTACATTATTAGTTTAAATTCACTGCTGACATCACATGATCTGTGAGCAATGAGACATTATTTTATTATATATTATACTTCTTCTAATTATTGGGAATAAACAGTGGCAGGCCCTAGGTTAAATTAACTGCTATATAACAGTGTCATATTTAAGGAGATATTTGTGTTTCATCTTATTTAACGATACGGAAATTAAAGTCACGGAAGTTACGTACAAACTCTATAACATTGAGATTCCACGTGATCCATGAATGGATCAACAATTTTGTAACAATCTTATTAGTTTTGTCTTCTGACATCTAGCTTCTTGTTGCTGCTAATCCTCTTGTTCCTGTTCCTGTTGTTAATTTTGACGATACCTAGAGTGATCAGTAAAGTGTTGAGAGAATATATATAGGCTACACCTCGCTACACACCCAGTTATTATATATTCACCTTTCCTTTCATGAAGCTGTGTTGAAGATAATCATAGCCGTTCTTGCCTAAATATATTGTAACTACCTTCTTGAAATTCTTTGATTTTTGAGTTAATATTAAAATGTAATTAGACTTTGAACATCCAACAGAATTGGGATTTCTTTCCACGCTTCCACTCTAATTGAAATCTACACCATCTTCGACAGGAAAACTTTTCCTATAATCTGTTCGTTCCGGATCGGCTTTGCTAGATCGTGCTAAATCTGCATTTAATAATAGACAAGATCAATCGATTTGTTAAGTAAATGTAGCTATATAGAGGATAAAACTGCATAAAAATGTTATGAAGTTCCATGGTGGCATGAGAAGGGGGCTAAGAGGAAGAATGGTGAGAACTTTCCAGAAACCTTGCTACTTTAAAATCCTGCTTTGAATTGGAGATATTAGAGACGATTATAGATTCAACATGAAAACAGGCGTTGAGCATATAACTTGCTCAATTAGAACACTTTCTCAGGGAATATCTAGTTAAATGAAGGATTATAATCTCGACCAATATGCATACTTATCAAACTGCTTGGCTGGAAATACTGACAAATATATAAAATATTTCATCTAAAGAATAAACTACAAGTATAATGTATAAAATCCGTTTGTCATGGAGGACTATGACCTCGACAAAATATGCACGGTATGCACACTTATCTATAAGTTTTCATAACTATCTGGTTGAAAATTTTGATAAATGTATAAAATGCTTTATTTAGTGTATAAATTACAAGTATAATGTATAAAATAATCTGTCTAATGTAGAAAATAAAGTTTTACGTAGTGAATACCATACCTTCAATACATATTAATATTGGCAGAGTATTTCATCAGAAGTAGTCATGAAAAGATTTATTGCCTAACATCCACTTTTAGAATTGTGAATTTTAGAATTTTGTCCATTTGCATATTTTTGGTCACCCTTTTTGCAAATATTCAAGTTGTATCCAATGGCATCCGCTGCACTCATCTCGAAGAGCCAACAGAAGTTATGAGGCTTGTTCCTTCGTCATACCATTTATTTTAAATTTAATTTAATTTTATTTTAAATCTAATGCAAGAATGGTACTAGACAGACCAGTAGATCACATGGGATACTAAAATTGGGGGCGTCACAAGTAACTTACAGAAAATTTCTTCATCCAATTAGAAACACAGACACCTAGTAATAGTGAGAGAGCAAGTCAAGTCACTTCCGAAACGAAAGATGGAGGGTATAAAGTGGTATGGGCTGCGGAGCTTGTAGGATGTTATGACCTGTCACACGATTTAGCGTGAAATATTTTGAATTTGACCTTGTAACAAATTTATCCAGTTAAAACAATCTAAGGAGATTAGGCGGGTGGTCTGCATGGGCAAGTTTTATATTAGTTACAAAAAAGTAAGAAAAATTATACTGAAATTACCGCAGAGAGTGGAATGTTCAAGGTTTATTCAGAGTAAAGTTGATAGGAAGATCAATTACAACCACTTTCTCAAAAACAGATTTTGAAAACTCTGCCGTCTTTCTTTTATTTTCTTTCTCTCAGCCAATCCCTTCACTCCCTCCTAATCTCTGTTTGAAATACTGGTTACTTCATTCATTGCAGCAATTTCACTGTATTCTTTCTGTTCGCAAGTTAACTATAATTTTTCGACTGCGTTTTCCAACCGTTGTGACGAGGATGATGACTGGAGGATGTTGTAGAAAAATATTGGGGAAGGAGGACCTCATTGCAGGGCTGGGAGAGAGAGAAGCACATTGTAGGATCTGAGAAGAAGGACTCAAAGGCACACATTGTAGAGCCTAAGAGGAAGAGTTCAAATGGCACACAATGTAAGGCGGAAAGAGTGGGGTTGCACATTATGGGGAGGACATAAAGTGCTGAACATCCCTGGCGCCTGTTCTTTTCAGATAGATGTAAGAAGACAGAAATTTATGGTTCACATCGACACCTTTAATAGGAATATCGGCGCCTTGCGCATCGCAACAACTTTTACCCATTAGACATTTGCAGCTACAAATCAACTGCTGCCATTACTGTATTGAACGTCAAAAGTCTGTATTATTTGAATATCACAAATCACCCATCTTTTCACTCCGCCAGCACATTTCTGTGCGTGTCATAATGGATTTGGTGTTTAATGTTAAGTTTTCATTTTAACTTGTTCAGTTCATAAAATTTATTTTTCTTTTTACATTGGCTTTCATTTTGGCAATGCTTTCAGTAATATTCAAAATATAATTCTTTAGAATCGTTTTAGAAACTTCGAGAGATACGAAGTAAATTATTTTTAATGATGGAACTCAAAGCAGATAAAGCTATAACTAATAGTGTGTAGAATATTAGGTTGTAGTTTTGTGTCACACCAGCAGCATTCGACTTTTACCATCCTAGGGGTTTTTAACCCAATATTCTATATGCAATTATTTATAGATTTATCTACTCCGAGGTCCATCGTTAAAAATAATTTGCTTGTAACTTTTTAGTATTTGGAAACCATATTTTGGAAGTTGCTTTAAATTACTTATCTAGGCTAAATTGTGTCTTTTGTATCATCACTACAATATTTTTTACCCAAATATGCATATTTGCTTGAAAACTTATACATTATACTGCCGTTTTAGAGAGAAAAAAAGTTACTTTTGTCATTCAACGATTCGTAGTTAAAGAGGGTAGGTATACCACAATAAATTAATGAGTAAATAAACAAAGTAATGCAAATTTCCTTGAAAATACCATCTTCAACATAATTTTTCACTTGTGTAACAATAACTAAACATCGCTTTTAAAGTCTCTACAAATATGCGCAATCGCATGCCAATCTGAATTCTATATATACTGATATTAAATAGAATGTTAGGTTATGTATAAACCTACATCTAAGCCAGTGGCAATTTCACGTAACTCATCAGACACAGGCATTGCCGTGTGGTTAAGAAGCTAACTTTGCCACCACGTGCTTTCGGATTCAGTCCCACAGTGCGGGACCTTGAGCAAGTGTCTTGTACTATTGCTCCGAGTCGACTAATGCTTTGTGAGTAAATTTGGAAGGCGGAAACCGCGTGGAAGCATATTTTATACATACATACATACATACATACATACATACACACACACACATATATATTTAAATGTTGAAGTGAAAACTAACGGTTTTTGCGTGTTCTTAAATGGCTTACAAACACCTTCCACGTTGCAATTGTTTATATATATATATATATATATATATATATATAGCTGACGTCATAAGAATTTATAAACTTTCGAAAGAACACGAAATAATCTTTATTTGGAACAGTGGATCTTGAAGGACATAAAACCATAAATGATATCAGGTAAATATTGAGTTGGAAAACCATCATGGATAGAAAGAGTCGAAGGCTGCGTTTGGAACACGAATCCGCATCTGCTGTAGGCATGATACGGGCAGCCTTCGACCTTTTCTATTCAACCCTATATTTACATGCTATTATTTATAGGTTTATGTGCTTCTTTCCAACAACATGGTTCCGGGTTCAGTCCCACTGCGTAGCACTTTGGGCAAGTGTTTTCTATTATAACTTCGAGCCGACCAGAGCTTTGTGAGTGGATTTGATAAACGGAAACTAAAAGAAGCCTGTTGTATATATATATATATATGTATGTGTGTGTGTGTGTGTGTGTGTGTGTGTGCACGCGCGCGCGTGTGTGTATGTGTGTGTGTGCCTTTGTGTTGATGTGTTTATGTGTTTATGTCCTCGTAACGTAGCGGTTCGACATAAGAAACCGATAGAATAAGTACTAGACAAGAAATAAGTCTTGGGAGCGATTTGTTCGACTAAAACCCTCCAAGGCGTTGCTCCGGTATGACCGTAGTCAAACGACTGAAACAAGTATAAGAATAAAAGAATGTGTGTGTGTGTGTGTGTGTTAGTGTCTGTGTTTGTCCCTCATACTACTGGACAACCGGTGTTGTTTTGTTAACTTAGTGGCCCGGTAAAAGAGAAGCATAGAAAAAGTAGCAGACTTAAAAAGAAATATATGTGCTGGGGTCGATTTGTTCGACCATGATCCTCCAAGGAGGCACCCCAGCATGTCCGCAGTCCAATGAGTGAGACAAGTAAAACAAAAGAAGGAAAGAAGATAAAATGGCACTAGACATGTCAAACAATATTCACTCTCCACGTGTCTGAATTTTGATAACTAAATTAACCTTTTTCCTCCGCTTTATGCATTATCCAATCATCTGATGAGAGCTAATTTGTGATTTTCTTTTATCTTTCACCTTTGTGTTTCTTCAGCATATTTTATAACATAAATAACTTCCTGTTTTTTGTAATGTTATATTTGTATTTACTTTAGTCATTTGTACTGAACTATTATTATCATTACCATTATTAGAGCGACAACATACTAGGAGAGGTCCTTTGCGTTGAGGGGGATCAACTGGCTGGTCTCTTCCGGAGGACTTTCGGATCGGGAACTATGGATAACTTCCAGATATCCCTGGCCTGGCTGTGCTACCGGGGGACACTGCCGGTTCGAGATAAGCTCTACAGGCACGGGTGTGCAGTCAGTTGGGCTTGTCCGAGATGCACGTGGAGCGATGAAGCCGTTCTGCATGCTCTCGTACAGTGTCTGCGCATTGCTGACTTGTGGAGCTTTATCGAACAGTTATTGTCACGTTATGACGGATCCGGCTATCGTCCCAGTCCATTGTGAAGATCGCCCTGCCTCCTTCCTTTGGCCGGGAAGGGAGGGCAATTTTTCTCTGTCTGATGGCTATAGCAAAAGAGGTTGTGTGGTGGACGCAATTGAAAGGGTTGAAGATGGGTACCTTCCTCTTTGGCCAAGGCCTTATTGTCTTTTTCAGGTTCCACCTGAAAAGGAAAGTGAGGCTGGAGAGGGAGGTACTGTTACCCAGTAAATTCGTTGAAAGATGGGTGAATGTAGCAAAAATGGTCCACGTGAATGGGCCTTCTCTAAGTGTGCGCCTGTAGGCCGGATGGAAGGGAGAAGAGAGGGTGTCTTCTCGAGGAGCCGTTGGTGTTAAGAGGTCCAAAGTGCGAGAAGTTTCTTTGGTCACTTTGCGGTGGAACTCACACCTATTAATATAATTTCTTTGTTTACACGTTTAACTTCACTGTCCCTCGTCTGTGTATCGTCCTCTATATTTTGTGTTCGGCCCTGATGGCCAATAAATAAAGAATTATCGTCATTATTATTATTATTATTATTATTATTATTATTATTATTATTATTATTATTATTATTATTATTATTTTATGTTTGACTTTTACTTTGCATTTGTACAAGTTGGATCCAAGTCTCACCCAGAGACCTCAAGAGACAACAAGTTAGAAGTTCATGTAGGTGTTATGCCTAGGGTACCATATATTTGGATTTGTACAGTGTTGTTGTAGAGAATGTTTAAGAAACCATAAGAAAATTATATGTTTGTTTTAAAATTTGAGATCACATAGACAGTATTTTACGTAGGATATGGGCAGTTCCCATGAGTACTATCTTTTGGACTTCAGCCATTTTGGGGTTTCCTGGTATCTGAGCTGGGTAGTAATCAGCCCGTTTCGCTGTCATTCCCAGGGCACCTATGACAATAGGTATTGTTTTCGTCTTCAGATTCCACATTTTGCTAATTTCTATTTCAAGATCTTTATATTTGCTCAGTTTTTGGTAGGTCTTGACAGATACGTTTATATCGATTGGGACAGTCATATCAATGAGGAGGCATGATTTTTGTCTGAAGTCTTTCAGTATGATGTCTGGCCTATTTGCATCTATCTTTCTGTCAGTTTGAATGGTGAAGTTCCAGAGGAGTGCGATGTGATCATTTTCAAGTACTGGGGATGGTTTGTGTTCCCACCGTTTTTATTATGGGGAAAGTCCAGGTTTTTGCAAATTACCCAGTGAATATATTGTGCAGCTCTATCATGCCTGTTGAGATACTCTGTAGGCGCAAGCAAACTGCACATGGAGATAACATGATCGATGGTTTCATTTTGTTGTTGGCATATACGACATAATGGGGAGCTGCCGTTCTTTAATATGTTGGCCTGGTAGTTCTTTGTAGGTAGGCATTGATCTTGGGCTGCTATGATAAACCCCTCTGTTTCTGATTTCAAGCCAGAGGCCATTAGCCATTGATGGGTAAGGACTTTGTCAATATCTGCATTATTCGCTCTCTTTCGGTATTTGCCATTGAGAGGTTTTCCATGCCATTTATCAGTCATAATATCTAAGGCAGCAATTTTAGGACGGGTTTTCAAGCGCTTAGCTTTTTCTGCGGATGTTCCTAGTTCGTCTAATTCTTGAATTTGTTGTAGTTGGAATTCACTTAGATATTCCTTTGCCTGTTTTGTTACTGAGTAAGATGCTTTCTTGCTTTCATGTTTTGAGACAAGTTTTAGCATCCAGTCCTCAGAGTTTTTCAGATAGGTGTCTAGGCCAATTGTAGTTACCTTCATTGTTAATGCCAGCTGTAGAAGTCCACGGCCTCCCTCTTTTCTTGGCAGATAAAGACGTTCTATACCTGCCTTAGGGTGGTGCATTCTATGCATTGTCAACAGTTTTCGTATCTTTCTGTCAACATTACATATTTCAGTAATTGACCAGTTAACGATATTGAAACTGTAAGTCACGACTAGTATGGCTAGAGCAGTCATCGCTTCGATCCTGTTTCTCGCGTTCAGCTCTGTCTTCAGTATTGCTTTCACCCTGCGATAACATTCTCTTCTGATCCTTTCCCTCATCACTGAATGCTTGATATTGTCACCTTCAATTACCCCTAGGTATTTGTAGCTCTCCGCTGGTTCTAACTCTTTTATGACATTTTGCTGGTCAAGGTTCACATTAGATGTTTTTGTCATTTTTCCTTTGATAAAGGTAGCTTTTGCACATTTATCAAGGCCAAATTGCATCCTGATGTCATCACTGAATTATTTAACAATCGCTAGTAGGCCTTTGAGTTGTTGGTCATTCTTTGCAAAAAGCTTTAAATCATCCATGTAAATGAGATGATATATATTTTTATCAAATATTTTATATCCATACTGTGCATCATTGAGCAATTTTGAGAGAGGTATTAAGGCTAGACAGAAGAGGAGTGGTGATAGTGAGTCACCCTGGAAAATGCCACATGAAATTCTTACATCTCCAGCATTCAGAGATGCATTGTCACGAATTATTATTATTATTATTATTATTATTATTATTATTATTATTATTATTGACTTTGCTTTCATCCTTTCGGGGTCGATTAAATTAGTACCAGTTACGCACTGGGGTCGATGCAATTGACTTAATCCCTTCCCCAAAATTTGAGGCTTTGTGCTTCCAGTAGAAAAGATTATTATTATTATTATTATTATTATTGAGTGAGAGAGCAGTCCTTGCCTAAGTAGTGACACTAGAGTAAAATATATGAAGCCCATTATACCCATCATGACTACCCGTCTGATAAGGGTACACCAGGCACATGCATCACAACCATATGTGCGCGACATGGTGATCTCATATCAAGATAAACAGCGCATGACCACGCAAGTGGGACCCAGTTAGAATTTTCTTCAGGTCGAGTAGCGCATCCCGCTCAAAAGTTCCCTGAATAAGGTTTGTTTAAGGATGTTGAGCAAAATACCAATGTTTCCAAAGGTGAATTATTCAAACACCAAATAATTCCTCTCAACAGCATGGCTATGATGTTCCCCCACTATTTTTGCTCATAATCAGAGATGCACATATCGTCAGCCACCAAGGGACATGCTCAACTGGTTATGGTCAAACAACTGACAAGCAAATCTGTGGTATTGAGCAGAATATTTGCTGTAGCCCATCTTTTATACCAAGACAAAACAATGTACATGATAAGACTTCCAATCAATTAAGATCAGAAGCCATGAGAGCCACTGCCTGGTACTGCATCCGGGTATTATTATTAATATTATTATTATTATTATTATTATTATTATTATTATTATTATTATTATTATTATTATTATTATTATTGTTGCTGTTGTTGTTGTTGTTGTTGTTGTTGTTGCTGTTGTTGTTGTTGTTGTTGCTGTTGTTGTCTGATAATATTTTTGCAGCAGTTTTTATACTAGTTTCTATTTATTCTTTTTGCAGCTGCCATAAATTTATCCTGTAGCTTTGATAATTATAATCTACTGGTGTTGCTTTGGGTGATTTTCGAAAATTAAATCTAATTTCTCTGTCTAGTTTTATTACATCACCTATCTTTAATTGAATCATTTAAAAACGTCGGTTTTTATTGGCCAAGCTAATTCACTCATTTCTACTACTTTGTTTTCCATGATTAATTCTTCAATGAGAATTTTATTTGTCTATAAATTAGATTCCCTCCTAATTTCGTTCATCATTTGTGAGTGCTGTAGTAGCCTAAATTGTGTTGTTCAGCATTTTCTTATATTCAAAGTGGATTTAGTTCACTTTTTTTAGCTTCATTTTCCTTATTACTTTCAGTCGGTGCACATCAAGTTGCTTAACCATCATCTTTTATTATATTAAAGTGCTAACGACAGATTCCTACGATGTAAGCAATCAGTCACGCTAATCTGTACTCCGTGTAAAGATGATAAAAGTGTGCGTGTGATGGAGAGGGAGAGAGAGAGAAAGAAAGAAAGGAGGGGGAGACAGAAAGGGAGAGAGAAGGTGAAAGAAAGAGGGGAGATTTAAACGAATACTACTCGCATATACACATACCAGTACAAACAGTAGTGGCGCGCAAACACACACATACACATACACACACATACACATACACACAGAGACATCTTTTTAAATTGTGGAATAACCTCGGGGTGGCTAGTGTTGTTTTAAATTACTAATAAGACAATAGAGTGTAACTTAGCGATTTATGACTGTCAACAATTTTGGTACCGTATAATAGCTACGAGTACCATCACTAGATAGATAAAAAGTGGCAGCAGATGTTCTTAAGGAATTTCCTTCACTGCGACGAAGGTGTTAGCTCATAGGAACTTTTGACTTTTTGTTTAAATGTGAGGCCTACTTATTCATTTTATGTTTCGTTATATAATAATAATAATAATAATAATAATAATTTTGGCACAAGGCCAGCAATTCCGGAGGAGGGGGTAAGTCGGTTACATCGACCCAAGTGCTTTACTAGTACTTATTTTATCGATCTCCGAAAGGATGGAAGGTGAAGTCGACCTCGACGGAATTTGAACTTAGAACGTGATGACGTACGAAATGCCGATAAACACTTTGCACGGCGTGCTAACAATTCTGCCAGTTCGCCATTTTAATAATAATAATAATAATAATAATAATAAAAAAATAGACATTACTTCAGCACCAACAGCAGAAGAACTAGAGAAATTCTGGAAACAAATATGGTCGGTGAAGCAACAACCCCAAAAAAGGGCCATTAAAACAACGAACTTAGCACCTGAGCAACTCTGGGCCCCTATAACAACTGAAGAGGTCACCCAGACACTGCAAAGACTAAGCAACTGGAAGGCGCCTGGACACAACAAGATCCCCAATTTCTGGTTAAAACACCTGCCAGCAATGCATAAAAAGCTGGCAGAAAACTTTAACAACATAATAGCAGATCCAGAGACAATGCCTGAATGGCTCACAAAAGGGAAAACCATCTTAATCCCCAAATCCACGGAAACGGAGAAACCACAAAACTATAGACCTATAACCTGTCTCCCTACGATCTACAAAGCCTTTACTGCAATAATATCGCAGAGATTGAGTAAACACCTGGAAAATAACAACCTGTTTCCAGAAGAGCAGAAGGGATGCTGCAAGGGCTCATACGGCTGTAAAGATCAATTATTGATCAATAAAGCCATAACTGAAGACAGCCGCAGAAAGAAGAAAGGCCTCAGTATGGCCTGGGTGGACTACCAAAAGGCTTTCGACAGTGTTCCCCACACGTGGATTCTGGAAACACTAGCCATAAACAAGGTGGCACCAATTATCATAAAATACATAGAGCACTCAATGAACAAATGGCTGACAGTGCTACAGCTCCAAACAAAAGAGGGACTTGTGAAAACGAAAGCCATCCCCATTAGAAGAGGAATATTCCAGGGAGACACGCTCTCTCCACTCCTGTTCTGCCTGGCACTCACACCTTTAACAGAATTGCTAAATAGAACTGGATGCAGTTAAAAATGCTATGGAAAAACAGTCAGCCACCTTCTATATATGGATGACCTAAAATTATATGCAAAAAACGACAAAGAGCTAGAAACACTACTACAGACAGTACACGGCTTTACGAAGGAAATAGAAATGAAATTCGGATTAGAAAAATGTGCCAAAGCAATCCTGAAAAGAGGAAAATTAGTTAAAAGTAGCAATATAACACTAGATAAAGCCAATGAAATAAGAGAACTAGACGAAAGCCAACCATATAAGTATTTAGGAGTCAATGAACTAGATAGGATACAACATACACAAATGAAAGAAAAAATAAAGAAAGAGTACTATAGACGAGTTAGATCAATACTAAAAACAGAGCTCAATGCTAAAAACAAGATAATGGGTATCAACACTTTAGCTGTCCCAGTTATAAGCTACAGCTACAACATCCTTAACTGGACACTAAACGAACTATGTAAAATAGACAGGAAAACAAGAAAAATAATGACAGGATATAGGATGCACCACCCAAAATCTGACATAGAAAGGCTATATATACAACGCACAGAAAGTGGCAGGGGTCTTATACAGCTAGAAAACTATTATAAAATAACCACCATAGGACTGCAAAAATACCTACTCCAGAAGCAAGGGAAACTAATACAAATAGCCACAAAACACGAGCAAAACAAAAAACTGTTTTCAGTATTTAAGGAAGCTGACAAATACAAACAAGAAATCAATCTACCTAACAAATACGAAGAAGAAGAAGAAGAAACAACAAAAGCTATAAAACAAATGAAATCCAAACTAAAACTAGAACAGCAACGGACCATGATAAAACGATGGCAAGAAAAGCCCCTACATGGTAAATACTGGGCTAAACTAAATGCGAAAGAAATAGACAGAGAAAAATCCCAGCAATGGCTGAGAAGCTCAGGACTCAAAGCAGAGACTGAAGGATTTTTAATTGCTGCACAAGACCAAAGCCTCCCCACCAGAAATTACCAAAAACACATAATGAAAAGAAATATAACAAGTAACTGTAGAATATGTGGAGATCGACAAGAAACAATAAATCATATTATCTCTGGCTGCCCAGTCCTGGCTAAGAAGGAATATATTCACAGACACGACAGAGCTGGGACCTATATACACTGGAAGCTATGCCAACATTATGGAATAACAACAGAAAAAAGATGGTATAAACACACGCCAGAAAAGGTCACAGAAAACGAGAAAGCAACCATACTCTGGGATATGCCAATACACACAGATAGAGAAATTAAGGCAAATAGACCAGATATAGTTGTCAAAGATCATGAAGAAAAAAAATGCTTTCTAATTGATGTATCAATACCAGCAGATGACAACGTTTCTCTAAAAGAAATGGAAAAACTTTCAAAATACAAAGACCTGGAAATAGAGGTAACTCGAATGTGGAATCTAAAAACAGAAACAATTCCTATCATAGTAGGTGCCTTAGGTATAATAAAAAAATATTCAGACAAATACATAACAAAAATAGCAGGACTTACAAATATATATAACATACAGAAAATTGCACTACTGGGTACTGCACACATTCTACGCAAAACACTTTCAATACAGTAAACATAAGAGCACCACAGCAAACCACAGCACATACCCAAGGCGCACAGAGCTGCGCTCGGTAGTGAAGTGAAAGCACGTTATAAAAATAAAACTACTGAATAATAATAATAATAATAATAATAATAATAATAATAATAATAATAATCCTATCTACTAAAGGCACAAGGCCTGAAGTTGTAGGGAGGGAACTAGTCGATTATATCGACCCCAGTGTTTCACTGGTACTTTCACTGGTAATTTATCAACTCCGAAGATGAAAGGCAAAGTCGACCTCAGCGGAATTTGAACTCAGAACGTAGCAACGTCCTTTTATAATAATAATAACAACCTTTCTACTAATGGTACAAGACTTGAAATTTGTGGGGAGGGTTCTGGTTGATTATATCAACCCTAGTGTTTCACTGGTACTTAATTTGTGTGATTTGGTAGCATGAGTTATCTGGGGTGTCATATTATTCACAACACACCCTCTATTATCTAGAAATACATGTAGTATTGCTCTCTAGTAACCCCTAACCATTTTAATCTGTATTCCTTCAATATTTATATTACATCTATTCCCCTTCGTTACTGGGATTTTCTTCCCCTATAGTTATAATATATAAATTTGCAACGGGTTACTAAATCTTGCGCCTCCCCTAAGTATAAGGTATACCCCCTAGGAACTGGTACTTAATTAGTGTCTCTGACATATTTTACAAATATTTTATAAACCTATTTCCAAAGGTATCTTTAACTTAATTTATTTATTCTTTAATTAACATTTGTCATGCATACCTTGACTTATCCTTATTTTCTCTCTCTCTCTCTCTCTCTCTCTCTCTCTCTCTCTCTCTCTCTCTCTCTCTCTCTCTCTCTCTCTCTCTCTCTCTTTTGTTTTATCTCTGTTATACCTTTTATATCATTTGCAATGAAATATTTTATTTTATTAATTCTTTATAAAAACTTTTTATATAAAAATATTTTAATTTTTATATTTTTTATATCTTATATTATTAAATTTTTATATATCTATATACCCTCCCATATACTTGTGTAGCTTCTACAAATTGTAGAGAGGTTTATAATTTCTTTAAAACTCACTGTATAGTACAATATTATATTTATATTTATAATTACACTTTATGCTTCATAAACTTTATAAATTGTCCAGATATATGTGATATTTTTATACTTTCTCATATCCTTTCATAATTTTTTCATAGTGCCTGTAATCTATAAATGATTTTTTTTTACAAGATCTTTTATAAAGTCATACCCCAATATGGAAATACTTATTTTATTTGAATCATGTAATATTCAATAAATAGTTACATGCCCATATCAGTTAAATTATTACTTCCGCGTGTACTCTGTTATACATTTAGTATACCGCTAATTTAATTACTTCTTACATTCAATTCCATATTTTCAATATCTTATACTTATCTACCTGTAATGAGGATAATAATCCTTGTTTTGATTTAATATATACTATATACTCCAACTCAAATGATGATTTAATTCATTTATAAATTCATTGTGGATTGGTTTCATCATGATCACCAGAACAATATGCTTAGGAAAGGCCTTATGAACTTTCTCTTATATATCAAAGTACCCCATTATTAAGTTTTAAGTTTAATTTCTAAACTTTTCATATATATTGATCTAAAATTCTTTTCTAAATTTAATATAATAAATTTGATAAGTTATGAATTACTACATCCCGTATCCTTCAATTCTAATTCCCACCCTTTGAGCTTATTTTTACCTCTTTTGTTTATCACTATATTCTCCTTTTATATAATAATCTAAATAAGTACTAGCCACCTCTATCCTTCCTTTTTCTAGTTATCACCTCTTCCCCATCAATCATTCTCTCACTAGCAGCTCTGAGTCATATCTTTTATGTAGTTAAAGCTAGGTATATGGTTCCAGTAAAATAAGAGTCTGGGAGGTTGTCTGACATTAATTAATTTGTCACCATCAACTAGAAGATAGCTGACAACTCCCAATGGATTTAATTCTAAATAGTTGTAGATTATATGCTGCATAAAATCATATAAATAAAAATCAAATAAATAAAAATAACTATCTCACCACTCCTATATCTTGACCCCCCACTGTTTTCGTCTGCTACTCTCTAAATTATAGTAGGCGTAATAAGACATGCGTTATTCTCTAAATTCATTTTGCCACAAATATAACATAAGGAAACAATGTAATCACTTTCATTTCTAGTACTGATATAAATTTGCTAAAAATGGTTTATCCTTTATGTTGGTAATCTCTATGGCCATCTACTGCTGAAGAGAGCGGTTTCTTTCAAATTGATGTAATGTTTTCATTCATCAATTAAATGGAGTCGCTTGAAACGGGCGTAATGCATTAATACTTGGACATCCTTGTTACTTATTTGCATTTTGTTCACCTAACTTCGAACTGCGCGGACTATACCGAACTGGGTTGGTGCCTCAATTTGAATCTTAATTATACATACATACATACATACATGCATACATATATTCTAACAATGCGTCCTACCCTAACTCTTCGAAACGCTTAGTTTTAGAATGGTGGCAGCTGATGAAGGAAACGTTCTCTATGTAGCCTGTGTGTTTTCTGTGCTCTGTTTATCAATTTGTCCACGTTTTTTTGCAACGTCTTGTACCCACATATGCATCTATATACACATGTAGATGTAGGTATGTACATACATGTACGTATATATGCATATACTCACATATTATTTGTATGATATATATATATATATATATATATATATATATATATATATATATATATATATATATATATATATATATATATATATATATATATATATATATATATATATGATTTTTGATTATATTACAAGGAAAGCAGTTTTTAAGGAGGGGATTGTCGATCGATACCGTCTCACTGTTCGACTGGTACTTTATATTACCAACACTGAATGAATGAAAGGAAATGTAGAGATCGGTTGGATTTGAACTTAGAATGTAAAGAACTGGAATAAATACCACAATGTATTTTCCCGACGCACTGGACATCCTGGCAGTTCATCCTACACATATGCATGCACGCGCACGCACGCACACACATATAACACATACGCACATATATGTGATTATAGATTTGAATTATATTTCGCTTATTTCAACCAATCAACTCCGAAATATATTTTGTTTTATATATTTTTTCACGTCTTTTCAACTTTTATTTATTTTAATCATTTCATAAATTTGATTGTAGTCAACTTAATGCATTTTCGTTAGAGCAATATTGACAATAATGTCTGCTAGGTATAATATCTTCAAAACATTAAGCTGTTGCATATTAAGTAAAAAAAAGAAGAAACAGCTGTTGGGGGGAAAACAACAACGACAAAGTAAAATGAAAAATAAAATGAAATAATTTGTTGGTAAGGAAGATTGAAGCGAGAAGAAACAGTGAATGAGTGAGTGAGCGAGAGAGATGAAGAGAGAGAGAGAGAGAGAGAGAGAGAGAGAGAGAGAGAGTGAGAGAGAGAGAGAGAGAGAGAGATGTGAAATTGCTAATAAGCTAATTTCTAGCTGGTGCACAATCGTACATAAATTTGCAGGAAAGCAGATACGAAACCTAGCTGAACTGTTAGCACGTCGGATTAAATGCTTAGCAGTATTTCTTTCGGGTTTTTACGTTCTAAGTTCGAATTTCGAACTCAGTAAAATAACTTATTACTAATGACGGGGAGAAATCTTCATCAAATATATTGGATTCTAATTTTGGCACAAGGCTAGCAATTTCGTGAGAGAGGGCTAGTTAATCACATCGACCCCACCAGTGCTCAACTGGTACTTATTATACTGAGCCCGAAAAGATGAAAGGCAAAGCCGATCCTGGCGGCATTTGAACTCAGAACGACGGACAAAATGCCGCTAAGTATTTTGCTCGGTGCACTAACGTTTCTGCCAGATCGCCACCTTCATCTTAATTAGATATATTGATGTCAAATTTTGGTACGAGGCCAGCAAGTCTGGAAGAGGGTTATGTCGGTTACTTCAATCTCAGTGTTCAACTGGTACTTATTTTATCGATCTCGAATGGATGAAAGGCAAAGTCAACCTGCCCGGTGTGCTAAGAATTCTGCCGGCTCGCTGCCTTCATCTTGGTTAAATATGATGAGACCAAAGAAGTACTTATAACTCTCCAATGTGAAAATGTGACAGGAATTACTTTCCGTCCTAATATATAACTCATGGCAGTGAAGAATGAATTATCAGATTCCCGTGAATATATGTGTCTATGTGATTGTGTGACTGTGTGTGAGTGTGTAATTTAATTATAAGCCAATCATACAAACATGTCACAATGCAGAGTTTTCATAGAAAAAGAAAAAATATACAAAAGAGAAAGAAACAGTTAACGGAGTATAATATATACGTCATAGATGCTAGCGAAAACCTGTATGAAACGGAACGACATATGAAACGAAACGAAATAGGGAACGAAACGAAATTTCAAATTTAATTAAGCCAAACAAATTCAGATAGAAATACAGTTTTATTTTTCAATATTCTTTATTTGCTTATGTAGGACTCTGTTCCATGATTGCCTGTAGCAACAGATATGCAATATAGACATAAAGCTTTACAGAACATGATGTACTTTACGTAAGTAATATACACATACATACACATACACATACACATAGAAATATAGATATGTATGTATGTATTTATGTATATATATATACATATTCAAATATATAAAGAATTTTTATATAAATATATATATATATATATATATATATATATATATATCGCTATGTGTGTATGTATATATATGCAAATACATACACATATGGGTAGACACACACGCACTCGCGCGTATATATACATGTGTATATATATATGTATATATATGTATATATGTATATATATATATATACATATATATTTGTATATATATATATATATATATATATATATATATATATATATATATATATATATATATATATACATATACATATATATATTTGTATATATATATATATATATATATATATATATATATATATATATATATATATATATATATATATATATATATGTATATATATATGTGTGTATATATATATATATATATATATATATTTATATATACACACATATATATATACATATATACATATAGACATGTATATGTACCCTCATACACTTATATCGTATTTTTATAAGGATAAGCTTCTTCCACGAAGTCTTCATCCGACAGTCAATGAATGCTACATTACTACAATATTACTCTACTGAAAAGTATTGAGTGGTCCATCAGATTAATCTTTGTTTTTATATATAATTATAGTTGAATAACAATCATACACACACACACACACACGCTCTCTCTCGCGCGCACACACACACGTTTATATAAGTATGTATGTATATGTGTATATATGCGTGTATGTATAGAAAGAGAAAGTTGAATGTGACTTCAAAATTTCGGTTTACGAGATGTTATCGGTCTGATGATAACTAGCAAGTCGAAACTTCGCTGCGAGTCAAATATATATATATATATATATATATATTTATATATATATATATATATATATATATATATATATATATATATTATATATATGTCTCTTAAAAGATAGAGCTCAAAATCGATGCATTGAAGATACTTTATTGCAGTAACAATTATAATAACAGAAACAACCACAATAAGCCAAACCTATGCACATTTCAATAGGGTATCCAGAATAAATAAACCACATCATAAGATGTCTCGTAAAATATTGTAACATATTACAACATATTACAAATTGCTGGATACTCCATCTCTTCAGGGTCGCATTATTGCCATCACCAATACTACTATTATTAGCAAAACACACACTTGCTAATAATAGTAGTATTGGTGATGGCAATAATGCGACCCTAAAGAGATGGAGTATCCAGCAATTTGTAATATGTTGTAATATGTTACAATATTTTACGAGACATCTTATGATGTGGTTTATTTATCCTGGATACCCTATTGAAATGTGCATAGGTTTGGCTTATTGTGGTTGTTTCTGTTATTATAATTGTTGCTGCAATAAAGTATCTTCAATGCATCGATTTTGAGGTCTATCTTTTAAGAGACATATATATATGTATATATATATACAAAAACTCACCTGTGAGCTTTTTGCTAAGACTGTTAACAGATACTATATATTTTGTAAAATTTTGTTTTATAAAAGTATACATTTAATATATATATATAAATATATATATATATATATATATATATATATATATATATATATATATATATATATATATATATATATATATATATATATATATATATATATATATATATATATATATATATATGTATGTATGTATGTATATTCATAATTATCCATAATAAAAGCTGACTTAAATATCTTGTGCTCATAAATACGAAGATATTTTGGGACATTGGCATAAAGCCTAAATATCGAGACGGCCATGCCGAAGGTATAGACATCTCGATATTAAAAATTGTGAATAATCTCCAGTATTGGCCTTGAGAAACTTTTCTTGCTGAAGCCTATAATCCACGAAAGCAACTCTCTAGGTATTATATCTTATCAACTTCATGAAAATTAAAGTCCAAAATTGAATATCGTGGGACTTTCGAACGGCGGGAATTGAGGTCAGAACAACAACAATAATGATGATGATGATAATGGCAATTATATTATTTATTTTATTCTTGTGTGTGTGTGTGTGTGTGTGTGTGTGTGTGTGCGTGCGCATGCGCGCGTGCGTGTGTATGTGTGTCTGTGTGTGTGTGTGCAGATGATTATTAGTGTAATCGCGGTATGTTAAAGAGAATACATTTGGCACTGTTAACGGGTTTTGTATATGGTGATTAATTCGAACATATATGAATACATACATACATATACATATACATATATATATATATATATATATATATATATATATATATATATATACATGTATATATGTATGTATATATAGATATATAGATATATAAATAGATGAATGCATATATATATATATATATATATATATATAAGCTATGGTACGGTGATGATGGTGCAAACTTTCACTTTGCTACCAGATTCCCTGCCAAAGCAACATGGGCCCCAGACAACACTCCCTTCCAAAGGCACCAAAGAAGTAAATATAGCACTGTTTACTTCCGAAAGACGATATGCAAATGTAGTGCGCGGCCCAGCAAACGGCCAGCTTCACCCATGTGTGAAAAGGGTGACAGCTGAACAGCAATCTTTTTTTGTGCATGGCACAAAAGATTGTCCAGCAATTGACCTGGCTTCAAACCCAAGCATGGAACCACGGCCACCACCACACAAGGCCACCACCAACAACAGATACAGGATGGCCACCACTAACATCAACACATCCATCACAAAGATATTTTTTCTGAATGTAGGAGGGCTGTTGCATGGCAACTGTAAATTAAAAATCTCATTCCTGAGAGACCTTGCAGCATGCAATCAAACTGTATGACTGGCACTTGTAGAAACACATCTTGGACCTGATATAGGGCATGCAGAAATACATATACCACAATATGTTGTCATACGCTCAGATAGAAAGGAGAGGAGCCATGGTGGAGTTGTTGTGTACATCCGAGAGGACTTCAGGCCCCAGGTCCTGCTGTCATATTCTAATTCAGTATGTGACACTCAAATTGAACGCATAAGACAACTTAATATTGTTATATGTACTACATATCGTCCACCAGATGCTCCGAGTCATACAGGCAAATTTGAAGACTGCCTAGCAAAGATAAGAGTTCTCATTAAACTGGAACAACACATTAATGTATTCCTTTTGGGTGACTTTAACTTTCCAAACATGGAATAGCCTGGGGGTCAGATTCTCCTAGGAATGACACACTAACAGCAAGCACAGGTAGAGCCCCTGCTCCACCTTACCAATGCCTCTTTCATGGAACATGTCGTGCTGCAACCAACCAGGGTAAATAATATACTGGATCTCTGCTTCACAAACAATATGGACATTATCCATAATGTTAAAGTGACACCGACGCTGATCTCGGATCACAATATAATAGAGTTGTCTATATATGGACTAAAAGCTCCAGCAGACATACTGCCTATACGAAGCACCCAAAATCTATCCAAACTAAACTTTTACAAAGCAAATTGGAAGCTGATTGAGAAAGAGATTGGCCTAAATGTCTCTCTACATTGACATGAAACAAACATTTTATGCCCATAATACAAGTCATTTTTGACAAATCTGTCCCATTGTGCGAGGCCAACATACACAAAAACAGGATCCCCAGGGAAAGGAAGATTCTTATGAGACTGACAAAGATTGCGAACCGCCTGAGCAAGCATCGCAAAAGTGGCGAGAAGTCTCGTCTGGAGAGAGTGCTTTGGAAATTGAGAAACGTCTGCATCAGTCTCATGAAAAGGAGAGAGCAAATAAAGAAGCTTGGGTTATAGAAAATATCAAGTCAAACCCTACTCAAATCATGCAAGCGAGCTCTTAGAAAACAACTGCAGTTTCTCTTCCAGAGCTTCCTTGCAAGTGGTAAGCTCCCAGACAAACTGAAGGAAGGGATAATATGCCCTATCCTATTATTATTATTATTATTATTATTATTATTATTATTATAACTTTTATATATACATACACGCACACACACACACACACACACACACACACACACACACACACACACACACACACACACACACACTGAAAGTGGTGAGTTAGTAGAACAGTTGCCGCACCGGAAAAATGCTGCTAAACATTTTTTCCGTTTTATCTTTTGAGTTCAAATACATCCAAGGTTCACCTTACCTTTCGTTCTTTCGGGTCGATAAAATAAGAACTAGTTGAATACTAGGGTCGATATAGTCGACTTACCCCTTCCCCGAAATTGCTGGCCTGTACCAAAATTTGAAACCAATATATATTTAAAAACATATGCATTTCCACATCCACACACGCACACACATACTCACACACATGTATGTGTGTGCGTATATATATATATATATATATATATATATATATATATATATGTTTGAATAATGAGAGAGATGGAAGATGGAAGTTATGAATATGTTTATTAATTTCCGTCTCTCTCATTACTCAAATACCCAACAAACACTTGAACGAGAACGTGCTTTCACTGGTAAGCTATGAAGTGTAAACCATACGATTTATTATTTTTTATATTATATTATATTATATTATATTATATTATATATATATATATATATATATATATATATATATATATATATATATATATATATATATATATATATATATATATATGTATGTATGTGTATGTATGTATGTATTTATGTATGTATGTATGTATGTATGTATGTATATTTTGATTGCTGGATGTGAAGAAGTTTTCTATTTTAAAGAAAAGAACGAAAACATTTATGAAGTCGAAAAATGCACTTAATAATAGCTTCAAATATCATTTGAAGAAGAAGGTGAAGGTAGAGTGGGAGGTGCTGCCTTCTAGTCTGTTTATCAAAAAGTGGTCGACAGTGGCAAGGGTGGTGAGACCGAATGGACCGGCTCTGAGTGTGCTTTTCTAAGCAGTAGGAAAGAAACTGGAAGAGGGCACTTTCCCATGCCTTGGGAATGATAGAATAATCCAGGATTTTTACGTGGAATTTAACACGAATTACCCTAAGTGGACCGTCCCGCTATTGGGACTTTTATGTATTTATTTGTTTCTCTAATTTCTACTATATATCCTCTATTATATCCTGTAATGTGGTATTATCTCTCTTTGATTGATGTAAACGCCACCTGTTTTGTATTTTTTGCTTTTGTTTTGTTTTTGTGTGCTCTAACTCGTCCTTCGATATTGTCATCCATGTCTTGGGTCCTTAAGGCCAATAACAGAAATTATTATTATTATCATTATTATTATTATTATTATTATTATTATTATTATTATTATTATTATTATTATTTTAAAAGGATTGACGTAACTCTTCACAAGGGTAAACAGACAAGACGAAGAGCGCGATCGCATCGTGCCCATCGTCTTATCTATTGTTATTATTATTATTGTAATAATAATAATAACAATACTAATGATAATACTAATGATAATAATAATAATAATGATAATAATAATAATAATAATAATAATAATAATAATAATAATTATTATTATTATTATTAGGCGAGACAGCAGTACACGCCATCAAAGTGACGTTGGGTTACAAATATATGAAATCCAATATACCCATCATGACTAGCTCTCTGATAAGTGTAAGTCAGGCACATACATCACAACTATATGTGCGCGATATGGTGACCTCATATCAAGAAAGACAGCACATGATCTTGGAGGTGGGGCCCAGTCAGAATTCTTCTCAGGTCGAGTAGTTCATACCGCACAAAATGTCCCTCAATAAAGCTTGTGAAAAGGATGATGAGTAAAACACCCATGTTTTCAGAGGTGAATTATTCAAGCTCCAAAGAATCCTTTCCAACACATGGCTATGATGCTCCCCCATTATTCTTGCTTGTGATCAGAGATGCACTTATCGCCAGCTACTTAGGGACATGCTCAACTAGTTAAGGTCAAACAACTGACACGCAAATCTGTGGTACTGAGTTGAATATTTGCTGTAGCCCATCTTTTATACCAAAACAAAACATGTACAGGATAACGCTTCCAATCAGTTAAGATCAGAAGCTATGAGAACGACTGCCTAGAATTATATCAGGACATTTACTAGTATTGCATCAGGGCATTGCCTTGTATTGCATCAGGGTATTGGCCAGTATTACATTAGGGCATTGCCTAGTACTGCATCGGGGAATTATTATCATTATTATCATCATCATCATCATCATCATTATTATTATTATTATTATTATTATTATTATTATTATTATTATTATTATTATTATTATTATTATTATTATTATTATTTTGTGTCTAGGGAGAGTTATTATGCCTAATGCATTTCGTCCGTCTTACGTTCAGAGTTCAAATCCCACCGAGATCGACTTCATTTTCATCCTTTCTAGATCGATAAAATAAGTAGCAGTTGAGAACTGGGGCCGACTTAATGGATAAGGTCAAACCCCCAAAATTTCAGGCCTTGTGCCTATAGTAGAAAAGATTATTATTATCATTATAAAAATCTTTTCTTCGGTAGTTTCAGGCGAGTTTCTGCTGCACCACCTAGTGCACCTTCATGTTCCTGAGGGGTATGCAGCAGTTTGTTCTTATTTGGCGGAAATATCAACTTCTGCAATTGGTGTAGTGAAACAGTTTGTTTTGTTATGGTGTTTAGTTTCTTGTTTCTTGTTATATTAAGGTATGTTCTGTTGTGCGTGGTGTGTAATGCGAGTTATATTTTTCTATTGGTCTTAAACTTGTATAGTTTAGATTATGAGGTGCTTCTTGCATAAGGTGTGTGTTGTGTGCAGAAGTTCTCCTATTTGAGCTATTCTGTTGAATTGATAGTGTCTTGCGCAATATATGGCTGTTCCTAGTAGAGTTATTTTTGGGCAATGTGTAGTGTTGTAAGTCACGGTATTGCCTCTTTTGCAACTGAATAAGGGGTTTCTTGGTTTCGTGCTTTAAAACAGGTTTTAGCATTTGGCCATCAGATTTTTTTCATATAAATAGGCGTAGGCGTGACTGTATGGACACGCACGACCGTGGCTGTGTAGTAGGAAGCTTGCTTCCCAACCGGCTTCACTCTCGCAGCGTGGGACCTTGGGTAAGTGTTTTCTACTATAGCCTCGGGCCGACTAAAACCTTGTGAGAGGATTTGGATTTGGTAGACGGAAACTGAAAGAACTCCGTTGTATGTATGTATGTATGTATGTATGTATGTATGTATGTATGTATGTATGTGTGTGTGCGTCTTTGTGTCCGTATTTGTCTCACCACCACTTAACCACCTTTGTTGGTGTACTAGGCTTAAAAAGAAAAACCTTGGGGGCGATTTGTTTGACTAAAGCCCTTCAGAGCGTTGCCCTAGCATGGTTTCAGTCAAATGACAGAAACAAGTAAAAGATAAATGTCTAGGCCAATTTTGACAATTTTCAGAATGTCGGATAAAAAGCTTTAATGGAGTTAGTTATGTCCGTTTAAATAGGTTCTAAATTCGAATAGTGTGGAAGTCCACTTGACTCCCATCACACAGTGATTCAAAATTGTTGGATTTGTGCTTAAATTAGAATTATGTGATGGGATCAAAGTCGACTTCCAAGCTATTTGAATTTAGAACCTATTTAAACGGACATAACTAACTCAATGATCCATTGGGAACTCGTGGAAATCACGGCCTACAAAGAGCAAAGACGTGGTATGGGCAAACCCCAGAAAGAGTTATCGAGAATGAGAATTACAAAATCCTGTGGGATACAATGATTCAGTGCGACCACCTGACCAAGTATCGGAAACAGGACATTGTTGTGGTGAATAAAAAAG
>NC_142929.1:77662156-77677156 GCF_046866305.1 Octopus bimaculoides | reverse complement strand
AAAAGACTTAGTCGACTACAATAACACCACTACTTAATTTATTGATTTCGATTTGTCGAACCTTTAGATTACGGGTCATAAAGGGACAAAGCATTAACAACAAACCTCTGCTACACCTTTAAAGAGGATCGCTAGTAAAAGAAAGAAAATATTTACATTTTCATCAAAACATGCTACTGGTTTCAATCAGTTTAAAAAATCATTTAATCATGTTGAAAGAGAAAGGAAAACAAATTGAAATAAATTAAATTAATCTTTCTTGGTATCTGATACCACGAAAAATTAATTTAAAGATTTATTTAATGACTAAATTATTTTTAACACGATTGAAACCGGTAGCATATTTTGATAAAAATGTAAATATTTTCTTTCTTTTGTGCATGATAAAGTTCTCAAAGAATTTTCTTGTTTTTGTTTCTTCACACACACACACACACACAAACACACACACACACACACACACACACACACACACACACACACACACACACACACGTGCATATATACGTATATAGATATTTATATATAATAAAGTGTGATATAAATAATATATCATATGTCACATATCCCAATTGGAGATGCATCATATCACAGACATGTGTACTTCATACACCATACATGTATATATACCACATATCACACATTTTCCGCGTATTAATACACCGAAATATGTATGTTTTGAAATATATACACTCACAAAAACATACATATACACCCTGGAAACGCACACAAACACATGCATGGTATTTATGCATACTGCTTGTGTGAAAAAAGTATCTTAGGATTCCTACTAGTATTAAATAATTTAATTCTTATAGTAGTTCATAGGACATACTATATATATATATATATATATATATATATATATATATATATATATATATATATATATATATATGCATATATATATATATATATATATGCATATATATATGTTTATGTGTATGTACGTATATATATATATATGTATATATATATATATATATATATATATATATATATATATATATATGTTTTATACATATATGCATGTGCGTATGTATGTGTATATTTATAATATTTTTTGCACTTTGATCATAACTAAAAGACTGAAAAGCAATATATATATATATATATATATATATATATATATATATATATATATATATATATATATATATATATATATATATATATATATATATATATATATATATATATATATATATGTATATATATAATACTGCTTCTTGGTATAGAAATGTGTAATACATATACTTTCATACTTATATACAATACATATATATATGTATATATATATATAAACCATGTCACATCATACCACAACTAACAAAATGTGAGTAAAATATCGACACATTCACACACACACATACACAGACACATACACACACATACGCACGCACGCACACGTACACACACACACACGCACACACACTTGTAGCAATATATTTGATCAAATTCTTCGCTTTTCTTTTTGTTTCTGTCTTTCATTTTCCTGATTTCTTCAGTGTTCAATTGTTTGTTTATTTATTTTATTTATTCATTTATTTAATTATTCATTTATATATTTATTCATTTATATATTTATCCATTTGTTTATCTGTTCATGTAGTCATTTATTTATTCTGTGGAATGTCATCACCTGTTGAATATCGTGGAACTTTTTATTGAGTTGAAAGAAAAAGTTGGAGCAACGCATTTGGGAGGATCCGGCGTACCAAAGGTTTCCACGTTAAGTTTCTCGCTCTTCTTTTTAGAAGGGGTCAACCGAACTGCATTACGAGAACTAATGGACGGGTCTTCTGGGAAATAATTGAATGGTGTCAACAAAAACGAGAGTTCTGTTTCTGGTGTGGGGACATTGGGGAGATCTTCTGATCGTGGGATGTGGTAAGTTCCTAGAGTTAACCATGTCACAAGATCCTGTAAAACAAAGAAACGATAAGAGAAATTTAGTAATTTTGAAGCAAATAAAACAATAAACAGTGTGTATATACAGTGTATATACATTGTAGTATATACAAGGTTTGCACACAGAGAGAAAGAGAGATGACAACAGAGGTTTATATATATATATATATATATATATATATGTATATTGCTGATAGTGATATCGAAGTTTTGGCTTAGTCATCTTGGTCAAACGTTCTCAGTTATGCGATTAATTTGTTACTTAGAAGGCACAGTCAACCTATTCCTTGTAAATATATAATAGTTTTGGAACATTCTATTTAAAAGTATTAATTGCTCTTACAAGTAATATTTAATTTCTTTTCATATACAGTTGTACACAAGAAACATTCTAATCGGCGAGAATTTCACTTTGATGATATTAATTGTTCTACTGACTAAAAATCAATGGTGAATAGTTAAATAGATGGATAGATAGATGAGTGTATATATATATATATATATATATATATCTATATCTATATATCTATATATATATATATATAGTAAGAGAGAGAGAGAGAGAGATAGAGAGAGATGGAGAGAGACAAAAAGAGAGAGGGAGGGAGAAGAGAGAAAGTGAAGAATGAAAAGAGATGACATACTTAGATTATGAAAAATTTTCCCCTAAATGTCAAGGTCAACATTTTAATTGGCGAGAGTGTCACTTTGATAATGTTAATTGTTCCACCGACTAAAAGATCAATGATGAATAATTTCTCGCTGGCTAGATTTGAACACACAACAGTGAGGCTTCAAATAGAATTATATGAAGCATTCATCAATATATAAAAAAAATGAAGATATGCGCAGCTTCATTTCACTGACAGGTGCATATTTCATGAATGTTGCCTGTTTATATCCACTCAAGCCTTGATGATATTTGTCCAACAGTTCACAAACCCCAAAATTACAAGCAATATACTAGAAGCGAAAGGATAAATCCTGAAACAGTATCTTACCTCATCATTAGAGCACAAAGCACACAAACGTACAATAAACATTAAAACATCGATTTACATTGAGCTGAGGGTAGTTTATTTACACATTTCTGATTGGTTAATTCTGAAACCCATGTATAGATTGTATGGGGCTCTCTCGCATTATAATTACTGACCGAATCTTTGATTATGCTATTTCTAATATTTGAAACGATTATTAAGCGACCTATGTTAGAAAATATAATATTTGTTTTCGTTGTTTTCTTTTACTGACATCACTTTACATATTTTGCCTAACTTCTCAACTACATTGCTCAAAGGATTTTTCAATTGTATATATCATTTAATCAAATACCGATTTTAAACTTGAGATCTCTGTCAACATATGGATACATTAACGTGTATAAATTATATATAGACATTCTAAACGGTTAAGATACATATACATCTTATGGAGTATAAACTATATGCTTGCAGTAGATTATCATAGATGGACATCTTAAAGTATAGAAGCAACTTATATTTTTCCTCAGTTCTCTCTCTCTCTCTCTCTCTCTCTCTCTCTCTCTCTCTCTCTCTCTCTCTCTCTCTCTCTCTCTCTCACTTGTATATTCCGTTTAATTTCTACTCAGAACTGGTGTTCTCTATTTTGAAGAATAAAGGTCATTTGTGTCCACTAATTTTATATAGCAAAATATCCATGCCAATATTCGTTAATCTCTATAACCTAATATTCCTACTTCGTAAATTTATTCGACTCCTCAATTAAGATTCTATTTACATCGAATGCCCCACCTCTCAACAATAATAATGCTTAGAAGGAGGTGAAACAGGAAGAACATACGCTGCACAGAAACCCCTATGAATCATGTATCAAATTATATGTATTAATAATGTTAGCTAAGATCCCGAAAAATTTTAAATATTACTGATTTTATTATAAAAGAAAGTGCGTTTGAATATTTCCTGCAGGGGTTTGAACTCAGAACACTAAGAACGGGAAGAAATGCTACAAGGTAGTCTAGTGTGACGTTCTTACAGTTCCACCAATCCAACACCCTAGATTGGTATATTTTTTTTATCGATCCCAGAAGGATAAAATGCAAAGATGACTTCAGTGGGATTTGAACTCCGGGTCTAAAGAGTTGGATCAAATAACGCATGGTGCTGTAGCTGACATCGTAACGATTTTGCCATTTCACACATATAGGGAGAAGTTAAAGGCGTGCAATGTATCTTTATGCAGTAAATTGTTAATGTTACATTTAACATTCCTCAAGATGCAAAACAGAAATATTGCGGAGTTTCAAATAACAACATAAAATATTGCACAGAAAAATAAGAAACCATCACCAAACCAGCTTCTGATTTTAATCTACGCACAAGGTAGTTTTAGCAAGCTATTGCGACATGCGCTTATTTCAGTTATAAGGTTTCTATTAAGTTGAATTTAATTTGTATCACATGCAAGTAAGTTTTATCACAATGCTGTACGCTGCTTGGTTGGTTTATATTAATGTTATATAAAAACGTCAATATAAGCAGTTGGAGGGTTTTGTTATTTTGAAATTAGTATAATCTATGGTGGAAGAACTGAAGTTGAGTTATTTGCTGAAGCATAGAGCTTCATGATGTGTTTGCTTTTGTTTATGTAGAAGATGGCTGTTGGGACAAAGTATTTGATTTCTCTGAGAAAAAGGTCAATAATATTGATTAATTTGAATTAATATAGTATATAGAAGGTTAAACAAATGATTTTCTCCCCTTCACTCTATCTATCTATCTATCTATCTATCTATCTATCTATCTATCTATCTATCTATCTATGCTTAAATACATGCATTCGTACCTACATTCATCCATCTATTCATTCTTTTATTCGTTCATTCATCTATTAATACATATATGCATGTATATATATACATACATGTATATATATACATGCATGTATATACATGCATGTATATATATACATACATCCATTATCGTACTTCTATTACTCAGGCGCACGACCTACTCCTCTCCACTCTTGGAGCAACTTAATATAAACACAGTTAAACACACACACCCTACACACGCAAACACACACCTAAATACACACACACACACTTAAATACATATATACTCATATCTAAATGCACATACACACACATACACACACAAACATATCAGCGTACTTAGTTTTGTTTACTGAATTCTATATTGTTCATCTTGTTCATTTGTGAATCTTTTAACGACTGGATACTGCCATTTTTGACATGTAGGCTCTGTTGCAGACGGAACATCTTGGAGAAGTCAGATATAATGCTAGTTTCTGGTCTTGTTGAATGTGTTTTATCTCCATGTTCAGCTCCTTACTCCTCAACAGTGGGACCGCCAAAGTGAACAGGGAGGAGTGGTGATGGTGGAGGAGGAGGCAAATAGTGATGTCTTTCATTCTTGAAGGGTTATTGAAAACTCCCCTTGAAAGTGGTTTTCAGTTGGTCTTTGAACTGCTTCTTTGGTCTCAACACACACACACACACACACACTGCTGCACATGCACACACATACACACACACACACACACACACACACACACTGCTGCACATGCACACACATACACACACACACACACACTGCTGCACATGCACACACATACACACATACACATACTGCTGCACATGCACACACATACACACATGCACACAAGCATACATACGCATATACATCCGCATACAAACACACAGAACAAGTGTAAACACATACTCACATAACTGGGAGAGAGAAAGAGAGAGAGAGAAGAAAAAAGGGAGTGTGTGCGAGAAAAACGGGTGAAAGTGAGCCATACCCGCACACACATTTGCTGTACTCTCATATATTGTTACACTATCTTAACCTCGTGATTTTATTGCTTGATTAATGATAATGTTTGATAAATGCTAATTAGGGAGGTGAAAGTATTAATTAATTTTAATATGTTACCATGTCAACAATGTCGTCATCGTCCTCCAAGAAATCGGAAAATTTGACTGCCGGGTTCTTGGTTCCAAACAATGCTGTGATTGAACTACTTTTCTCTTCTCTGTCTTTAAACTGAGTCACTGCCATCTGATAACGTGACCATGATATCGAACTTTCCATGTGAAAATTCTCTGGCAATAGTTGTTTTACCATTCCTCTATTGTGTATCCGATAGCCTCTGGGTACACCGTGATAATTAGTCTTATCATTATTTAAAATAGTGTGATATTTCGGCGTATTGAAATTGTATTTGTGGATGGCTTCCTTCTCTGTACGTTTCAATTTCCGGTCAAGCCAGTACTGGTGGAATTCTTCGTAGTTGTTTCTCCAAATATTGCTTTTATTTTCAACTTTTACATCCCAAGTTTCGTATCTGTTTTTCTCTCCTAAAATGTCTAAGTCCACCTTGAAATGGAAAAGATGTGCATGTATGCTTGCGACAATGTTTTCATCGACAGGTACAGCATAAGGTCTCTCAGCTTCGGAAAAAGTTGTTGTATAGACGAACCCCGTGGAGTAGATTTTAACTTCCAAGGCGCCGTTTTGGTAGAATATGTAGTCGAATATATAATCGTAATTGTAGACAACTGAAATAGTTCTAACAATAAGAACGTTGTTAACCAATCCGGAATAGAATACTCCTCCTCGGATGTTGTTGGAATGGTGTCGTCGGAACGGTGCATCTTTGTTGAATTCAAAAATACAAATTGCATTTTGGTAAACTTTTGCTTGGTCAAATTCTTCGGTAGCATGCGTTGCATTTAAGAAAGTCGCATGATGAGGACAGTCGATTCCAGGAACGAGTCCGAAGCCTTTTCCTGGTAGATCAACTGTATCGGCAACGTGCATATATTTCATGAAAGGGTTAAAGCCACTGTAAAGCACCGCCATTTCTTGAAGACTCATTTCATACACAATTCTATCGTTACCAAATCTGATATCAAAGAGCTGAAGACCCTGAATTGCCGAAACACGATAGTCAAACGACCATTTCATATATATCACTTTATTACCCACAATTTTATATCTTTTACTTGAGGTTTCGAATTGTTGTGGTCCAGTAGATGGCTTATTGGGGAACAGTTTACCCCTGGAATGAAGATAACCTCGAGTACTTTCACGTAGTTTTTTTGTGTTCACTCTCATTCGAGGAAAACTATTCTGTTTGTAAGTTTTTAGAAAGTGTTCTGTAGAATTATAAAGGATGCCCGAGTGCCAGATTTGCTCAATTTTCCAATCTTTGATATTTTTATGATTAATATTAATTAGCAGTTGAAAGTCAATTGGATGAAGGGTGGGGAATTCCAAGTTATAAAACAACGGAATCCAAAGTTTTCGTTCGCGGACAAACGATGTAGAAACAGGAGCGGCTGTGAAAGTTAAGCAGAGTTCTTCACATTCGTGAGGTGACAGTTGTGCACCATATATATCCTGTAATACCTTGTTGAGACTTGACATGGTTTCTGGAAGGACTTCGTACATAAGCGCCACAATTTCGGGGTTATTGTACGGCCTAATTCTAAACGGCAAAGGGTTTTCCTTTGCAGTTTTATTATTTAAGTAATGATATTTTGGTTTCGGTAATGGCCCAACGATATATTCTTCTACCATTGGTAATCTTCCTTGGCCTTTCATTATGATAACTTTGGCTTGTCTTGGTGGCTCGGGGCCGACGTGATCAAGAAACCGGAGAACTTTTAATTTTTTAGGTGTTTGTGATTCCATCAAAAATATATAATTATCTGTAATTTTCGCTTTCGAGGGATGGACTAAATTTAAAGATTTCTGACTAAAAAGGTATTTTTGAACAGCTTCGATCTCTTCGACGTTTAAAGAATCGAATATTCTGTGCTTTCTGTAGCGCAGTTCAAACATATTCGGCCCTACATCGTCAACCGGTGACTGTTTCTTATTGCAGTGTAGCGCTTCTAGGCTGTCCTCTTCACCACTGTAGTCACCGATAGCTAGCAGAGTCAGAATACCTGTTAATAAAGAAATGTTTACAAGAACTGACAGAACAAAAAGCCCTTTCACAGTATTAATGTCGGCCATTATTAATATGTTGTTGTTATTGTTGTTGTTGTTGTTGTTGTTGTTGTTGTTGTTGTTGTTGTTGTTGTTCTTCTTCTTCTTCTTCTTCTTCTTCTTCTTCTTCTTCTTCTTCTTCTTCTTCTTCTTCTTCTTCTTCTATCTAATTTTGTTGTTCTTTGTAGTTATTGCTGTAAAAGAAGAAAATCAAGTGAGCTGGACAAAGAAAGAGAAAGGATGAAGGGAAAGAGAGATAGAGAAAGAAAGAGTGAGGGAAAGAGAGAGAGAGAGAGAGAGAGAGAGAGAGAGAGAGAGAGAGAGAGAGAGAGAGAAAGATAGATAGATAGAGATAGAGAGGAAGGGGAGAAAGAGGGAAAGAGAAAAAAGAGAGACAGAGAGAGAAAGTGAGTGAAGGAAATACAAATAATTAATTTTCTTCGGTTTATGAGAACAGCAATGAAGAAATATGCGTTGGAAAAAGGAAAATTAAACGAAAACAAAAACGACACAGAAACACAACACCAAGGAAAAATAAAATAACAACAGCGATGACCAATGATGATAAGCAGAAGATACTATCACCATCACCGCCATGACCACCGCAACCACAGCGACGACGACGACCCCATCTCTTCTAACAGAATTTTAACTCAGAACATAAAAGAACATAACTAATCGTTTTTTAAAACCTACTGCTTCAAAGTAATGATGATTAATGATGATGATGATGATAATGACGATGACGACGATGACGACGACGGCGACGATCCTTTCTACTATAGGCACAAGGCCCAAAATTTGGGAGAATAGTCGATTACATCGACTCCAGTATTTAACTGGTACTTATTTTATCGACCCCGAAAGGATGAAAGGCAAAGTCGACCCTGGTGGAATTTGAACTCAGAACATAAAAGTCGAGAGAAATACTACTAAGCATTTTCCCGGTTAATGGTTTGATTCTGCTGCTTTAATAATAATAACAATAATAATAATAATAGCAATAATAATCCTTTCAACTATAGGCACAAGGCCTGAAATTTGGGGGAGGGGGATAGTCGATTACATCGACCCCAGTGCGAAACTGGTACTCATTTTATCGACACCCGAAGAATGAAAGGCAAAGTTGACTTCGGCGGAATTTGAACTCAGAACGCAAGGATGGACGAATTGCTGCTATGCATTTTGCCTGGCGTGCTACCGATTAATAATAATAATAACGACGCCGATGGCGATGATGATGATGATGATGATGATAATGATGATAATGATGATGATGATGATGATAATTTGGAGGTGAGCATGATTTTGTTAATACACTGATGTAAAAGGTATCCATTAGCAGCGATGAAGAAAATAAGAATCAACTGAGGAAAATACTGTGGTGTATACCAACGTATGATGTAATGCATTAACCTATTTTCTGAATTTTAATACTGTTTAATGTCTAATGTAAGATGTGCTATTGCTAACGTTCGCTTTAATCGTCGAATGGCCATCACATGCAAACACGCTAACGGAGCAGAGTTTAAGTAAATACCAGACAAATTCAGCTGAAAATATAACTTGACAAACAATGCAAATAGAAACCTCATAATTCTTTGAATGTGATGTTATATAAAATGTACGAAAATTGTTGCATGCAAATGCCAAATAACGTGAAGCGATTAAATCTGCGGTCCCCGAGAGAAATGTTGGCAATTTAAATATAATTTATCTAGGTTTGCAAATAATACAGAAATGACATAAAAAGATTCTGAAGAAATATGTTATTCCTCATGCTTACACTTCTGGTCAAACGCCTCAATACAATGATAAAATAAAAGATTATCTTGTGTAAAATTTGGTATTTAATTTTAGTCCATTTCTTGAAAGAGGAAATCACAGGTACTGATATAGTTTTTGCTATAATTCCCCTTTCGTTTGTCGTTCAACAAACCCAAGGTACAATTGATCCCATGTATACTTGTGCAACCTTTGCAAGAGTTTAGCAATGCCCAACCCTTATGATATCAGGGAGTTTTTAGAAATAGAAGAGCTGATTTCATCGATACTATCTCAAGGGAGAACTCTAAATTCTACTTGAATATTCTAATGAACTTGCTTAAACATTTGACCATCCATAATTACACTATAAAGCATTCAGCCCTGTATGTGAACATGCGTACAAGACTGGATTAGAGCAGATAAAATGACTTTGTTGGGTATAAAATCAGAATCATCTCCTGAAGGGAACACTTCAGAAAATAAGTGGGGTATTATGAAAAAAAAATATTAAAAAAGCAGTTAATATATATAATGCTCCATGAATTTTAGATTTAAAAGGGAAGATACTGAAGACATGGAGAAGGAAGATAATCCCAGATTACTGTAAAAAATTTGGTTGATCAAACTGATGCTGCGAGATGATTCTTTATCAATTTCGGATTGAGAAGGGAAGATACTGAAAGTATTGCCACGGAAGATAATCCCAAATCACTGCAACAATTTGGTTAAAAAATCGCTGGCCATATTGATGCCTTGTTAGAGATAAAGAGATACACACCAAGTAGAGCAATATAATAGTAATATTTGAACTTTTCTAAAGCGTTCTTAGTTTATCTGTTTATCTTATTACAAAACATATTCCATATTTTTTTATCTGCAACACCAATTATAGTATAAAACGTTATATTTGTCAGTGTATTCATATTTTTGAGCAGGGCTATAAATACTATATCTACAATTTACTTCAAAGTAAGACTATTACTATATACATAGAGAAATTGTGATCACGAAGTAACCTTCGATCTCAGCAGGATCGGCTAATTGAAGGAGATACATAAAAAACAGTATCAGGTACAGAAATATAGAATCTTACAGATGGATTGTACAGTGGAATCCAAGAGACCAAACAAATAAACAAAATATATAAATATACAAACGGAAAAATACATACACGTGATAGACCTGACACAAACAATAAATACATAAAACAAACGTATATATGAAATACAAAATCAAACTTCAGCATATTTTGAGAATATCGATTACTAAGCATTGAAAACGTTGAATCAGAAATATACTAACGAAAATATGAACACAATTGGATGTAAGAATGACTTAAGGGTAGAAACATTTAAATTTGGAAATTTTGAGTATAAGAATAATGGAAAAGTAGAGAAAGTTAAAGAATAAAGATCGATAGATCTGTTTATGGACCAAGGAAAGAAACCTCCCCTAAGTTAAAAACTTAGCGATAAAATATCAACAACGTTATTATTAAAATGTATACTGGGACATCATCAAATATACAAATATCAATAATGGTTTCTGATTTAGGCACAGGGTGAGCAATTTTGAGGAAGGAGATAAGTCGATATCACCGACCCCAGTATTTGACTGGTACTTATTTTATCAACTTCGAAAGGATGAGAGGCAAATTTGATTTCGGCGAGAAATGAACTCAGAAATATAAATATAAATATTAACATGATAACGCAACTAATCCATGGGATCACAAAGATGAAAACTAGAATCCTCCCCAAGAAAAATCAGCGTGAGCCCAAAACAAACAAAACAGCTCTCCTATAAAACTATAACGTGGCTAACGTACGTCTTTAACAAAACCAAGGTTATATCTCAATAACTGATCTTTCTTTTTGCATCAGAGACTGATTAATAGCCCAACTAGTACTAACCATCTATAAAATTCTGGTGAGGTCCCCAATAGAAAACTGCTGTCGCAGCTGGGACGGTGCTGCTGCTTGCATACACATAAATGTCCCAGATCACATTCTCTGGCCTACATAGTGCTATCTTGTCTATCTTTACTACTACTACTACTACTACTACTACTACTACTACTACTACTACTACTACTACTACTACTACTACTACTACTATAATGGCCTCTGCTGTTCAGAGTTGGCTGGTTTAATGTCATTTCGAGTTTGTTACTCCCGACTCACTTGTCTCTCCTCTCCCCACATAATGCTTCCACTACAGACAGCTCTAACCACTATGCCCAGTTTATCTTCCTCACAACGTCAGCGTTCTGGAACCCTGTAATTATCTTTCCAGCAGTCATCGATCCGCAACTTTTTAAATACAACGTTAACCACCCTAGTCTCACTGTTCTGGGAGAGTTTGTGACGGTCATATATACAGTTCCTTCATCTTGACATAACTTATTTAAACTTAGGACTTATGTCTGTTGTGATCCATAGGAGTCATAAAGTCGAAGTTTATCCCAGTTTCCATGGCATGAGATCATAACAGCCCCCGCCTCAATGACCGGGAAGCCGGTCCGCTGCAGGACTAACTTCCCAGCTATTGTTGGAAATCATTTACAGCTAAGTGGACTGGAATAATGTAAAATGAAATGGTTTTGCTCGAGAACACAAAGCAATATCTGATCTGGGAATCGAAACCATGATTATACGATCATGAATGCAATACTCTAACCACTAGGTCACGAGACTTTACATAGATATAACTAATGGGTGGGGTGGGGGAAGTTTATAGCTACAATATTCTGAAGTGGAAGATAGAAATAAGGAAAAGTGATGATGGCATTTAGAATATAGTACCCGAAAGTCGATGCAGAAGGGCTATATTTATCACGAACATTAAACCTTAGGGATCTTCTGTAACTAGAAACTATTATTAAATACAGAGTGAAAAAGCAAATAAAGGCAAACTAATACAAGTAACTATAAAATATAAGCAAACCAAACTGTTTCCGTGTTCAAGAGAAAACAATTACATACAAAAACAGAAAACATGGTTTCGGATAACAAACTGCTACGGGGAGGAAGGAGAAACAAAAACAAATGCATATATATAAAAGAAACGAAACTGAAAATGGTAAAATGTCATGTTAAGATGATAGCATGAAAAACCTTAACATTGCCAAACATCTGACAAGACCAAATAAAGAAAAATTGGATAAAGGCAAAAAAATATAGCTCTGGTTGAAAAGTTCAGGAATGAAAGCTGAAAGAAAAAGATTTTTGATTGCTGCATAATACCGAAGTTTTCCTACCAAGAAACAACGTATTTTTTATGTGTATTCTACCGAACGAAGTTGAAAGTATCTGTTAAAAACTGACGAAATTATTTAGGTATAAAGATCTGGAAATAGGGACAGCCAGATATATGAATTTAGGTTAGGGAATCAGAAGAATTGATAAATTTAAATATTGTAAATCTTAGTTATAGATGAAATTAGAATGTAATCACATTCTGTCTATATTTTTGTAAAGAGGAGAAGTCTCATGACAAACCATCTCACGGTTGGTTGAGCGCTTCTCAGCGAAGACCTACCCGTTACCCAGTCAACAGAACTGAAGTTGGACGTATTTTCATTGAGGATCTTGGTCGATCCCCAGAAAAGACACGTCCAGCTTCTTTCTCTGGCATTTCTTAACTCATTGCCTGCCATAAAGCACTCACCCTTACTCTCTTTGTATCTCTCTTTACTCTTTCTCTTTCCTCTCTCTATATGATGTAAAGCGTGACTGGAGAAACCAACCAACCAGCCAACCAACCAACCAACCAACCAACCAACCAACCAACCAACCAACCAACCAACCAACCAACCAACCAGCCAACCAACATTTATATCGGCTATTATTATATAGAGATAACAAGAACTAGAAAAACTAATATTATACTGATGATGATGTTGATGTTGATGTTGATGATGATGATGACGTTGACGACGACGATGACAACGACGACCATACGACGACGACGACGACGACGACGACGAGGAGGATGGTAATGATAATGATGGTGGTAGGAATAATAAATTTATGACGTAATTTTCGTTTTAGTTTGGTCTTAAAGTAATTTTTTTCAAAAGAATAAATTTGATTTGAATTTCATGAAATATTCATGAATGGGCTATTAAGGATCAAATTAACGGATTTCCCTTTTTATCAGGATCATTTCCATAATTGTTAGAATTGGCACTATCAGACCCCCATCTCGGAAAAAAAAATAACCTTCTTTCTTCGCTTAATAATGACTTGAGCCGGGGTGTGGTGGTACTTTCTTTTTCAAGAATTTTGTTTGCGGTACTGTTTCGTTAACACTAAAAATTTTCAGTTCACTTACGTTCTCAGAGTTCTTGAGGAAGACATTAATTTTGTCATTGTTCTCCCAATTTCGTCTCACCAATAATAATTAGAGTTAAGATTTTCGATGTGGGCGCTATTTAGCCCAAGGTCAAGTCTATGGCTAAAGGTGCCTGTTGGAGCAAACATTCGGTCAAAGACGTTCTAACTGCTATCGTTTAGGTTCCTTTTTTCATACTAAGTATATTTAGAATCCCTTGAACTAATGAATCAAATGTTTTACGGACACACATTCCTCGTAAAAGAGAAACTGTTCTCCTGTGAATAACATAACAGCGATTAGCATATTTACGTTCGAATCTGACGGAACGTATTCAGAATAAATACGTAAGTCATTGTTATATCTAGAATAACATTATCTAAAGTGTCTTACCCTTATAAAAAAGCAGGGTATGATATTGAGGAGAATTTGGTTGCTATTTTTATTAAGGTATATGACTATGTATAGGTTGTAGCTACGTTGGCTCTGATCCCATTGGTGTGAATTTATAATATGTCAATGATTACTGCAAAGAGATTTATTTACTGGGAGACAACTCAACAAACTGTATTTGATTTCCGATGGTATCTAATTTAATTTCTCTTATACCCAAAATCTCCCATAAATCACGAAGGTTAAACCCCTTAACTTACTGAACATCATGATGCTGATCCGAATGATAAGGTAATAATAGATTTTATTAATCGCACAAGTCCGTGGGCTAAATTCATAGTCATCCGCAGATATTTCAAATTTAAACTCGAAATCGCTGTACGTATACAAAAAACCGAAATATTCACTCGAGTTCATCAAGAAGCTAGAGGGATCAATGAAAAATTGGGGATTTTAATCCTCGAATGAATACATCTTTAACTGATTTATAAACTACTACAATAAGACACTAGCTTAGCAAATGCAAAAGCAAAAATTAATTATCAGTAAGATATATATATACACCTTCCCCTTCTCCCTCCTCGTC
>NC_142929.1:77639656-77657156 GCF_046866305.1 Octopus bimaculoides | reverse complement strand
GATTCTGGTGATGATGGTGATGTTGACGCTTCTGGAGATTCTTCTGGAGGTGGGGGTTTCGGTCCTTCCAGGCAGGACGGTCAGGCGGTAGGTAATCACAGATGCGATAAACACATTTGCGACCTCCGCCCTCCCTTTCATAGATAACCACCGCTCAGACCAGGTCCGAGTTAGGTTGGTCACCCTGCTTACCACCTCGCTCCAATTCTTCTCTATCTGGAGATCCAGACCTAGCCAAACTCCAAGCAAATTAACTGGCCCTTCCGTCCAACGCCCGACGACATTGTTAGGAGGTAGCGACTTGCCACTCCAAGTGCCGAGTTGCAAGCCGACTGATTTATCCCGGATAATTTTTGTCCCCGCCACCGCCTCGTACTCCTTGATGGCTGCACCTACCCTCTGGAGGTGGTCCACATTGGATACGATGATAGCGATGTCATCCGCATACGCCGTAACCGATCTTCCCGCAATCGAGATCACGCGGGACGCCCCTCATACCCTCCAACTTCTGCAGTAAAGGTTCTAGAGTCAACATATACAGAAGTGAGGAGAGTGGACATCCTTGACGCACCGAACGCTTGATGCTTCGAGAAGAAACAGTTCACCCGAACGATGGAGTCGATGTTGCTGTATAAATCAATGATCCACCTATGGAAGTTCGGGCCAAATCCGACCGCCGCGAGGATCGACACCAAGTACCTGTCACCAAGTCAACCCTGTCAAAAGCTTTAGATTGGTCAAAATGGACAAAGGCTCCACCCTTGCCTGGAAGCCTATTTACCCTCACTAAGGCATAGCGTAGAAAGTGGAGATTGTCCTGGATGGTCCTGCCGGGAATGGTGCAAGTCTGCGCTTCCCCGACGAGACCACCCGCGACACGTGCCAACCTTTTTGCTAGTACCTGCGTTAAGTTCGTGAGATTGTTGTGATCTGTAAACAGTTTTGGCTAGGACCGAAAGAAAAATATGAACACGCAATGCACATGTGCACACTGAATTCGTAAAACGGAAGAGAAAAATAAAAATGTAATGCGCATGTCAAAATAAAACGGAATAGAAGAAGAGAACAAGTTATATGATGGTCTGCATGCCACGTCTGACACCTCTATCATGCAGCTTTGCTGCAATTTTCTTGTTTAGTTTGAAGTGTTACTTTCTTGCCATCCTTGTCTGCCATAACCTAGTAAGCAACGTCTCCAAACTCTCCACTGTTTGATTCAATATATTTACTTTTGAATGTTTTCCAAATTTATTTGAAATATTAGTTTTTTTGTCGTTGCTAAATTCATAGATATTTTTGCTAACCTTTCCTTCTAAGTGAAATTGTTTCAAGTCATTTTTTTATCTAAAAATTTCTATTTTGAATACATATCTATTTTTTTCAATTTATTCAATTTTAGTTTTTGAAATTATTTCATAAATCTTTTGTCTTGTATTTGGTTTCACGTGTCTATAAGCCGACGTTCCTTCTTCCTTCTTCCATTTCTTCTTTCTCCCTGTTATGATATCCTCCTCCTCCTCCTCCTCCTCCTCCTCCTCCTCCTCCTCATCCTCCTCCTCCTCCTCCTCCTCCTCCTCATCATCATCATCATCATCATCATTGCAAAATCGATACGTCTGTGTAGTATATGATCAAACTGAAAAGCTAAAATCCCACAAGATCTCACTATTCTCTTTCTTAATAACGCTTTTCCTGCAGAATCCATACCTCGCTCTCTCCATCTGTCTCCATCCCAATCTCTCTCTCTCTTTCTCACTCTCTCCCTCTCTCCCTCTCCCCCTCTCTCTCTCTCACACACACGCACACACACTTTTTTCTCTTTTTCCTATTCACCCCCTCTCGCTCTCACATTCTCTCTTTCTCTCACACACACACTCTGTCTCATTATCTGTTTTACTTACTCTTTCACTCATACACACTCACTGTCTTACATTTTCTGTGTCTCTCTCACACACATGTACACACTCTCTGTTTCCTTTCTCTCTCTCACAGATACACTCTCTGTTTCACTTTCTCTCTCTGTCTCTGTTTCACTTTTTCTCTCACTCTCTCACACTATCTCCCATCACTCCCCTCTCACGTCTCTCTTTCTCCCCTCACCCGTCTCTTTCTTCGACTGGTGGGCACCATTAATTTCTCAAGTCAACAATTTTAGCAACGCTGCCATTTCTCCTAGTACGTACATTGGGCTAGATTCTTACAGTCAGCATGTAAGAATATGCTCTCTCCTTTCTTCTACCCTCTAACCAGAATATTAACATCTCGGTTGCTTTGTCTCCGTGGAACATGACGTAAATCAGCTTGAAATACTTGCTTCAGTCTGGCACAGATCAAAGTCATTTCCCTGCATCTATGTAACGTTTCTTTAAACTAATGCCACCATTCTCTATTGTATAATTCTCATTCTCACATATCACCATTAAAATGACCGGCGTCCCGCCCAGGTGGGGAATTTATACGCCACAGAATCTGGGAAACTGGTCTTATGAGTCTATGGCTCGGGAACGATCTTCGATCTTCATACATACATACATACATACATACATACATACATACATACATACACATATCTATAATAATAATAATAATAATAATAATAATAATAATAATAATAATAAAAAGTGGCAACAAAAGAACGAGACCTAGATATGAGGTAAATAGAGGATTATTTATATATGTATAATTTAGGACAAACAGTAAGTTGTCATTATAGTAATCGGAGTTTCGAATGTCAGAGTGAAGAGCTACGATGCATTCTCGTCGGATATTAATAGCAATTGAAGGTATGAAAAACCGTTGAATAAAAGGGAAGTAACTCTAATAGGTAGAAATAAAAAATAAAAAAATAAAAATACACGCATCCATATTCTCACAATACATAGACATAAAATGCCTCGCGGTATTTGTTCTGGCTCTTGATATTCTGAGCTGATATCCCGTCAAAATCAGTTTTGGCATTCATCCCTTCAGGGTCCTCAGAATAAATTAACACAGTTAAGTACTGGAGCCGATGTAATCGAATAACCCCCATCCCATACAGAAAGTAACTGTCCTTGTGCCTAAACTAAAAAAAAAAAAATCTTTAAAAATAACAATGGTTTCAAATTTTGGCACAAGGTCAGCAACTTCGGGGGAGGGGGCAAGTCGATTACACCGACGCCAGTGCTCAACTGGTACTTATTTTTTTGACCCCGAAAGGTTGAAAGGTAAAGTCGCCCTCTGCGGAATTTGAACTCAGAACGTAAGGACTGACAAAATGCCGCTAAGCATTTTACCCGGCGTGCTAACGACTTAATGATAAGAACGACAGTAGTAACAACTGTTTCAAATTTTGGCAGAAGGCCAGCAATTTTAGGAGGGGTATAAATGAATTATGTCGACCGCAGTACTTGTGTGGTACTTTCTTTGAACAACCATAACAAGATGAAAAGCAAAGTTCACACCGGTTGGATTACATTATGAGTTCAAATTCCGCTGAGGTCGACTTTGCCTTTCATCCTTTAGAGGTCGATAAAATTAGTACCAGTAGACCACTGGGGATGGATGTAATCGATTCACCCCTTCCCCCGAAATTGCTGGCCGTGTGCCAAAATTTGAGATCATTATTTTTATTATTATCATTATTACTATCATAGAGATTGTCTCTGCTTTTGGTCCTCACATGAAGGTTATTTGTATATCAAGATGTCTAAATATGGATAATTTTTTCCATTTCTTCTACAGACACATCATCATCCGTTGGGACTGGTACTTCGATAAGGAGGTACTTTCTTATCTTACAGTCCTCAACAGCGACAAGAACATCCGGTCGATAAGCTCCTTGATATCCTTCGTCTATGTGAAATGTCACTATTTACTTCCTCGTCCTCCTAGACCTTTCGTCATGTATGTATGTATGTATGTATGTTTATGTGTGTGTGTATGTGAGTGCATGTATGTATTTATGTATAGATATCTATTGTTTCCCCACAATCTAGTTAATATTTTCAATAGATTTCTCATCGATTTATATGAATTCCAGTAATGAAAACATTATTCCAGAACACTTAAAGAGTCATTCTTGAAGTCACTTAAACTTCTTGCGTTTCACCCAAATAAATGGCAGACCCACACATGCAACACACACACACACACACACACACACACACACACACACACACACACACACACACACACACACACACACACGCATACAAACACATGCACACACTTTCTATCTGTCTGTCTGTTTCTCGCTATCACACACACACACACACACACACACACACACACACACACACACACGAACGTGGATATTTAAACAGAAACACCGATATAAAGACACACTGACACAAATGTATATACGTGAAGCACGATTCTACGATCACATACGGAGATTAACGCACTTTAAAACAATGTACACGTACTAACGCGCCCACACATACACATATGCCGATGCAAATGCACACTTATAAATATGCAGACACAAACACTCCTACGCATAAAAACACATTTATGCGCATTAACATAATCACACACACGTGCACACACATTTACATATACATACATGCATGCATACACACACACACATATATATACATATATATATCGGTATGTATATAAATATATGGATATATATATAAATATTTATATATATATATGTATGTGTGTGTGCATATATACTTATATATATATATTCACACATGGATGCAGTCACAAATACGTACTCGCATAATATTTATACATATTTATACAAGAATAGTCAAACGCACACACACATATACATACACACATACACACACAAACACAAACACACACAGATACACACACACACACACACACACACAAATATATATATCTACATACACACGAATACGCATCCACGCACACATGTACGCGTACGTATTCACATAATCCCAACTCTTACAATATTATGCTACACTCACATACATACATTCACACACATGTGTATGTACATAAACACACACACACACACGCACACACACACACACACTCACACACACACACACACACAGATACATAGCAGAAAATAGAGCAGACGACTGAAGAAAAATCAAAATATAAAACCAACAAAAACAAGCTGCATGAAACCAACAAATCGATAACATCTTTTTTTATATTTATATATAAATGAGGAGACTGGAAACTTTTTCTTTGTATTTATCTTTTCTTCATATCTTTGTTACAGATGATATTGATGCTGATGATTTTACTACTACTACTACTACTACTACTACTACTACTACTACTACTACTACTACTACTCCTACTACAATATCATCATCATCATCATCATCATCATCATCATTGTAAATGAAGTTCTAAATGTTGAAGTCACAATTGTTGGTGTTGTTGCTGTTGGTGGTGATGTTAGTAGTGATGTTGAGGGGGGGGGGATGTTAGTGGTGGTGTTGATGGTAGTGTTAGTAGTGATGATGTTGGTGGCGTTGGTGGTGGTGATGTTTGTGATAGTAGATTTTATTTTTATCTGTAATCTATGGCTGACAAAACAAAACAAAAGTATCCTTACTTTTAATAATAATAATAATAATAATAATAATAATAATAATAATAATAATAATAATAATAATAATAATAATAACAGCAATAATAATAATAATAATAATAATAATAATAATAATAATAATAATAAACAATTTTAGAAAAACGTTTCCACAGATATCTCAACTTTGTAGGAAATTTTTTTCGTAATTCCTCCTCTACTTTCATTTTTACTTTTCGCTCCTTCTCCTCATACAACGTCCCTGTCTTATCATGTCATTTTATTCTCTACTTGTGTGTGTGTGTGTGTCTCTCTCTCTCTCTCTCTCTCTCTCTCTCTCTCTCTCAATTTTTCTTTCTCTCTCTCTTAGTATTTTCTCTTTATATGAGTTAATCTGTCGCTCTGACTCGTACTTTTGACTTTACATTTCCTTTTTTACTTTATGGCTTGTACTTTCATCTTATATACCATTATCTCTCTCTCTCTCTCTGTATCTATCTATCTATCTATCCACGTATGCTTACCCCCCCCCCCATGCACACACATCTGCTGTCCGTCGTAAGTTGACGTTGACTGTTCTTGTTCAGTAATCATCTCTGGTAGGGCTCGCATGTAGGCTACATGGCCTGCTCTTGATCTGCAGCAGCGATGCCATCTGCTGCAGGTGAAGCTATTTAACGCAACGGAGAAATGATGTCTCTCCTGTGCTCTTTCGTATTCTTTCAGTTATTTCTTCTCAATGGCTGGAATTATGTGCAGGGCCTTATCTTCTCAGGAGTCTGGGGAGATGTCAGAGTACTTCAGCACATTCCTGTATCGCAACCTTTGGCATAGAAAACTGCTTTTGGGAGTCTCCATCCTGCAAACATGTCCCGCCCAGCGCAGCTGCGATGAAGTAATGAGGGCGTCCACACTAACTGCGCCAGTGCAACGTAGGACCTCTTCATCAGGAATGCAATTCTATCATTTGATATGCAAGATGGAACGCAGATGACGAAGCTGGACTCGCGTGTCAAATGCTTTGGAAAAGCCCGCAAACATTACGGAAAGGGGTTAATGTTGCTTGCTGGTTTCTCCTGTAGCTGTCGAAATTTCAAGATTATATCTCTGGTTGGCTAACAGAGAAATGCTCTGTTGGTTCTCACATTCTTTTCGGTTCCCCTTCTTTTTGTAAATGGGGACTATCAGGGCATCTATCTATCTATCTATCTATCTATCTATCTATCTATCTATCTATCTATCTATCTATCTATCTATCTGTCTGTCTGTTTGTCTGTCTGTCTATCTGTCTGTCTGTTTACATTATTTAATATTATAATTTTATGACAACCGGTCAATGCTGTTACCAAATGGTTTCATGCCAAAAATAGAGAGGGAAATTAGCAATCATCGGACAAGGCTGAAGGATAAGTCTACTCACTCCCATGTCATGCAAACTGTATCGCAATAGTTTACATATGACTTCTGTTTTATAGTTTCTCTCCCACTCAGTGCGCTTTTCATTATAATTTCATAATAATATTCTACATTTCTATATTTTTTTTCTATCTCCGATGACGGAATACTTAGCTTACGTGAAATTCTGTATTCAATAGCATATGATCAAACATGCTTCGCTATTCAAGAAACAGCTGTAAGAGACTTTACTGTTAAATATAACTATAAATTATGAACTAAATGTTCTTGAATGATGCCAAATGTTTCACTTTTTTATTATCTGTTATAATGTATGTATGTATGTATGTATGTATGTATGTATGTATGTATGTATGTATACATATACATACATGAAAAAGACCGAGAGAGAGAGAGAGAGAGAGAGAGAGAGAGAGAGAGAGAGAGAGAGAGAGAGAGTGAAGTAAGAGAAATTTCGAAATCTCGAGAAATAGAAGTTAAAACTTATGGGGACAGGAAACAACAATTGAGATTGCACGATCCTTCCTGAATAATCGATAAGTATTTGGTGACTATCGCTGCAAAGGTAGATAGATCAAGAGATGTACTTGTTTGGCCACAAACAAAACATGTACATACTTTCATATGCGCACAGACATATATATACCATACGCACATGCGCACAAGCATAAACATATACATATATATTTGTTGTCTCTACTTTGTACAGAAGCACAAACACACGCATATATAATGTGATATAAAGATATAGACTGAAAAATAGTGAGAACATAGGCTAGAGGTAACTATATAAATAGGTATACAAATGTCTTTAACAAATGAACCATCAATACATGCGATATGCATGGAAAAGTGACTGGCTGTGTGACAGTTAATAATTTAATAAAACATTCAGTAATTCAACGGAAATAGAGATGTAGGTTCCGGAAGAAGCATCAGTCCAGGAAGACAATATCTCAATTGAATACGAGAACTGGAATATATAAACGGGAATATGTTCTCTTCCTCCCCTATCTCTCTCTCTCACGCGCACACGCACACACACGCACACACACACTCGTTATATCTTTTAACTATTTCTGTATTGAACTGCAGCCTTGCTGGGGCTAGGTCTTGAATGGTCTAGTAGAACAAATCGACCCCAGTACTTTTTTTAAAGTCTGGTGCTTATTCTGACGATTTATTTTGCTCAACCACTAAATTATGGTAGTCAGGCAGTGGGGTCAAACACATGCATACATAAAAACACACGCACATACATATATACACAAACATAATATATATACATGTGACGAGATTCCACACATTTCTGTCTATGAAATTCTCCCACAAGGTATTGGTCGGCCGGAGGCTATAGTAGAAAACTCTTGCCCAAGGTGTTGCGCAGTAGGATTGAACTCGAAACCCCGTGATTGGAAAATAAGCTTCTTAACCTCACAGACATACCCGTACCTGTATATAAGATTTGCAGGCATTTTCAAAATGCAAGTTTGGATGTTATAGTTCTTTTCAACGTTTTGAATATTGGTTTACGATCCAAGATAGCAAGAAAAAAACAGTGCAATTTTAGTGGGGCACAGTTCACTGGCCGAGCGGAAATGTGGTGGAGAATATATAATATGTAATGGTGTATTCTTTTTTCCTCGTATAGAACAATAGAAATGAAAAAGAAAAGAAACGAAATCAGAGCAGGATTTAAGTTGAAAATTTAATCAAGAAGTTGTACTGGCCGCATTTTTTCATAATTATGAGATGCAGGGGCGAAATGTTTTTCTGCAACACACTCTGAATAACAACACGATTCCTACCCCTGTAACAAACACGTCAAAATGCTGCAAGCGTTTTACAAGTGCTAAACTTCATGGTACCAACAGGTCAAAGCCAGTCGAAATTGTATCGCAAAGACTAGTCTTCCTCTTTATTGCTAAGAAAACCTGGATTTATCAGCTGTTGACTCACTAAAAGGTGTAAATACTTTAATAGAATATCTTTTCATAAGTTATACTTAGTGTTGTAACATTAGTCCAACGGTTCTCAATCGGGGTTCATATGATCCTTGGGGGTTCACATAAGAGTTTGTTGTTAAAATTTGTGCAATAAATTGTTTATAGTTTTACAACACGCAAAATATTTTCAACAATTTCTATACAATTCTTTATAATATTTAATTACAAAAATACAGGAATTTAAAAGTCGAATGGATATGAGGGTCCATCTAAGTAAAACAAGAACGAAAGGGGTCTATTGGCAAAAAATGATGGAGAACCACTGCTTTTAACTAATAACCAAAAACATATCTCCTTACCATCAAGTAGAGAGAAGATATACTTCTCTATTTTTAATACCTTCCAACCAGAAGGAACGACCATTATCCTTTTGTAGAGGTTTGGTAATTGGTTGGATTAGGGAATGAGGTATTCTCAAATGGGAGATTTGACCTGAATGCTTATAACAAAGCGCTCAAGTTGCCAAGTGAAGGCGTTAAACAAGGCGACGGGTTAAGTCTACCACTCAAATCTGATAACATATGGCATTTGACCTGTGTAACATAATGCAATAAAGTATTCCCTTAATTAACTATTGTGGTTCAGCATTCATTTAAGCTTGGAATATCAACTGCAGAGGATGCAAATAACCACTATGGTGAAACGTACGTAGGGAACATATGAAATAAACACGTGCTAATCATAATTTCTCATACATTTGCTCTGTATATCATATCCAGCAATACTACTAAGTACAGTTGTAAGCACACCACTTCACTGGAAGTAGACAGAATTATTTTGCTTATACACACACAGACACACACATAGAAATACGCATAACTAGGCATAACTAGATATCAGTAAATGCAGACTTAATTTCTAAAAATTCATTGTCACCCACAAAATGTTCATATCGCCCGCCAAAATCTCAAATAGGCCACCATTTTCTAGAAATTCGCCCATCGCCCACCTGCATGTATATAATATAGGAGAGAAAGAGAAAATGGAATTCACGATATTCTTCATTAATCACTACGATCGTTTCAACCCATTTTGCATCAGTCCCTCACGGATGAGATTCTATACAACTGATTGTGGTGCGTCATTCGGTGCAGATGTGCCTCGTCAGGTGATTTTTCAAAAAGTACCTCGCTTATCAATCTCGGTTTCGCATAGTACAAGGAAGATCAGATCTAGATTCTGAATCATGATCTCTCCTGTACACCACCAATCGCAGACAAATAACGAAATGTATTATAATCGAAATTAACAAAACCGGATTTTGAAAAGTTACCTGACGAGGCAAATCTACACCGAATCATGCACCACAACCAGTTGCACAGAATCTCACCAGCGAGGGACCGATGCGCGATGGGTCGAAACGATTGTAGTGATTAATAAAGAATCTTGTGAATTTCATTGTCTCTTTCTCTCATGTTATATACACGTACATATATGTATAAGAGCAAATGTCTGCATATAGTTATGTTTGTATGTGTTTATATATATATGTGTGTGTTTGTGTGTGTGTGTGCGTGTGTGTGTAAGTCTGTATATATTTCTATACGGCTTCCCCATTTACAAACACAGACACATACGCATCCATAACATACATGCGCACAAACATATACAAACACAAGACACATGTACACAACCATATATACAATGGTAGCCAGAAGATTTAGAGATGATATTCAATATCAATAAAACAGGAACGGAATAATAGAAAGGTGAGAAGTTGAAGAATTAACCAGTGAATGATTCCTAAGAGACGGGGAAACAGAAAGGAAAGTGTTATGTACAATTATATGAAGATATAGTAATGTCACTGGGTACCGCACAATCTTTACGGTGTAAAAGTCATAAAATGGACGAATCAAAAAACGTCCAAGACAATATTGTCCGCTTATAGTGTTGAGGTTGCCGGAAGTAATATAAAAAAAAGTACGGAAGAAGTAAGGGAAGCGAGATAAAGAAATAGGAAGCAAAACTCCATAATTTTAGAGAAAACTTGAAAAATAATGGAAGTAGTGATATTGTATAACGTTAAATATATTGAAAATTATGGCGATAAAATTCGTTTAAATGGGAAATATGGCGTTCCACACAGTACAGACATATTTGTTTGTCTGTCTGTCTGTCTGTCTGTCTGTCTGTCTGTCTGTCTGCCTGCCTGCCTGCCTGCCTGCCTGTCTGTCTGTCTGTCCGTCTGTTTGTCTGTCTGTCTATCTTTCTGTCTGTCTCTCCATCTGTTTGTTTCACTGTCTGACTCTCTATCAACTTTCACGTTCCTCCGACTGATTGTTTCTCTATATGCGTGTAGCTTATTCTTTTACATGTTTCACTCATTGAACTACAGTCATGCTGGGGCAGCGTCACGATGAGTTCAGTCGATTAAATCGACCTCAGTACTTAGTTTTTTTGAATCTAGTAATTCTTCTATTAGTAATTTCTTTGCTGAATCACTTAGTTACGGGGATGCAAACAAAGCAGCACCAGTTATCAAGCGGTGTATGACAAACGCAAAGACGCGCGCACGCACACACAGAGACACACACAGACACAAATACACACACCTACCCACACAGACACAGAAACACGTACGCATACACACACGCACACACGGAAACTGAAAGAAACCCATCGTATATATAGATATGTATATATCTATATGTGTGTGTGCGCGCGTGTGTGTGTGTGTGATGTGTGTGTGGGTGTTTGTATCTGTGTTTGTCTTCCCCAACACTGCTTGATAACTGGTGTTGGTGTGTTTACGTCTCCATGAATTAGTGGTTCTGAAAAGGAGAACGATGGAATAAGTACCTGGCTTAAAAAAAGTACTGAGGTCAATTCGTTCGACGAAATATTCTTCAAGGCAGCGCTCCAGCATGACCACACTCTAATGACTGAGACAACTAATAGATAGAAGATATATATATATATATATATATATATATATATATATACACACACACACATATATGTATACATGTATATATATATATATATATATATATATATATATATATATATATATATATATATATATATATATATATGTGTGTGTGTGTGTGTGTGTGTGTGTATGTATGTACTATGTATGTGTGTGCATGTGTTGTGCATATATGTATAAATAAACACGCACACACATAAATGCATCCGTTAATTTACAAATATAAATATAATTCCAGGAATATAATTTCCTGTTCTAGCACTGTTTATGCCTGCATGCATACATTCACACATACACACATACATACGTACATATATACACACAGACATGTATGTGTGTGTGCACTCACACACATACTCACACACACACACGCATATATATATGTCTATATACATATGGAAATATTTTCATATGCTTGCATAAATATATGGGTTTAATAAGTGTATATATGTGCGAATACTGTCTATTTCTCTGTCTCCTATCCCGCTATCTCTCTCTATATATTATGTCTACGTATGTATGTATACCTGCTTACCTTATACATGCATACGGTGTGTGACTGGATATATATATATATATATATATATATATATATATATATATATATATATATATATATATATATATATATATATATATATACATACATACACACACATACGTATATTCAATATATATCTATATACATACACACATACAAGCTATGCTTATGTATGTATGTATGTATGTATGTATGTATGTATGTATGTATGTATGTATGTATCTATCTTTCTTTCTTTCTATTTATGTATACACATATACACATACATACACGCACATATATATCTATAAATTTTTGTTCATAATATCATCAAACATAACATTTTTACAGTCACCTTTACATTAATGGAAAATGATGGAAAACACGAAAATTTACTTCGGAGAGAAATAAAACAAAGCAAATTAAAATAGAATAAATATATAAATAGAATAAAATATATGTTTATGATATCCAAGAAGAAATTTAAAACAAATGGAAGTGGAGAAGTAAAATCTGATGTATTTTATCCTTAAAATGTGACCGAAAATAGTAGAACAAGTTGTTGACGACGAATAAATGGAAACATGCTGATGAATTTCAGGAACAAAATTGAATGCAGAAAATTGTTGGAGACAAGCACGTCTGTTTTCTCGAAAAACTGACCGAGCTATGAATATTCGATTTTTATCGACATTGATTAATTCTGGTGATATCACTTCTGAATCACATTTGCTGTATTAAACACATAAAAAGAAAAATTTGAAAGAAAATAAAGCCATGTCGACAGGCAAATATAAAATGATTGCGACAAATTCATCTTAGCCAGGCGGCAAAAATTCAAACAAATTATTTTCATAGAGTGTTGTATTTGATTAAATTTGTTTTTCTCCATCAGATTTTTGTTTTTATATTTTATCTCTGAAACTAATAGTGTCTGCTGGTTAGGTTGTTTGAAAGGAACATATTCCGATGAAATGTATTCAATTTTAATGTCACAGTCTTAGCATGATCTTTCTGTTTATTAATTTGATAACAGTCATGTTGAAAAGAAGAATTTAAAAGTATGAATAGCAGTTGATGTAGCTTTATAAAGGACAACGAGAAGAGGCATCCGTCGCCATCTTAATAATGTTTGTAATCATTACAAATATTTCAACATTATTTAACAATAGAATCCTGAATCTGTTTCTTAGAGGTTAGAATATAAAATATTATTGTATGATTTCCCAGCCAGAACGTTGTTATTCTATTGTTATCTGGATTTAATATAAACTTAAAACTTGTCAGATGTGGAACGTTTCAAGAAAATAGATTAGCAAACTGAATCAGATTCAATAGCAATAGAAATGAAAGACTCATTCTGTTAATGACAGAAATTAAAGGAACACGATTTTGTGTTCAATAGTTTGTACGAAAGTAAGAGTAGCAAGCAAGATGGCAGAAAGAATAAAACTCGGAACTAAGTTTCAAATATAATTTAGCTAGTTTCCTTCTGATCTTTTACTTGTTTCAGTTATTAGACTGAGGCCATGCTGGGATACCGTCTTGAAGGGTTTAGCCGAACAAACCGACCCCAGTATTTATTTCCTAAGTCTGATACTAATTCTATCGTACACTTGGGCCGGCCGAACCGCTAAGTAACGAGGATGTAAACAAACCAACACCGGTTGTCAAGCAGTGGTGGAAGTAAAAAGTAAACACAAAGACACACATGTATACCTCCCTTCCTCGCTCCCTCCCTACTTACTTACCTATCTACATATATAAGTGCATTATGAGGATGGCTGTCCACTCGTGAACGTGAAAGATCGTCACTGACTATTAAGAACAAAGCGCACTTGTGGTTCTGCTGATGATAAACGTGTGTCCACAGATATTGCGGACCAAGTTTCCCTATTTACTATACTGGCATTGCATTTTCGAGCAGTTCGTTTAAATTCTGCATAAAAAATGCATGTTTTTTCGAAAACACTCACTCCTTCCTTTACTTGTTTCTTCTATTGGTGGCAATGACAAGCATTGTTTCCCAGTTGACACCTGCTTTCAATGAACACTTTACACAATCCTTAAATCGTAGTCTTGGTTTCTGTTAGGAGCGCTTTCCGCAAAAATATTCACTTTATAGCTTCAGAATATATCTCAGACATCTCTGATGGAAGCGTTCTAGGACACTTACATGGTACCTGTAAAGAGTACATATCTCACGTGAGCAACGGAGCGACGTCTGCACATACAGACATTCACAGACACACACAGACACAGACAGACAGACACACACACACACACACACACACACACACACACACACACACACACACACACACACACACACACACACACACATGGTGGGCTGCTATAGTTTCCGTCTACCAAATTCGGGCGGCCACAGTTTCCATCTACCAAATTCACTCCCAAGGAATTGGTCGACATGGGGTTATAGTACAAAAACACTTGCCAAGATGCCGTGCAGGGAAACTGAACCCAAAACCACATGGTTGCAAAGAGTGTCGACTTCACGTTTAATTTGTGTGTAGAATTCATCCGTGTGTCTCAATGTTGTTTCTTTTAAAAAGTTACCTCAATGCACTAGGTTGTACATTACAAACATTGGTGTGTGTAGCGTTAAAATAAATCAACGCTTCAAACTGAAGAGATGATTGAGGCAGCACTTTGATGATGTCATATCCCTTGCTTATGTCAAGCAAAGTAGCACTTATATACATGGTGTATTTCTCAGGGGTGTTCGTAGCATGGAATACATGAAGTTAAGTGAGACATGTTATATAGTGAGGGATGTAGTAAGCCTGAACTAAAAAATGTTTTTAATTAAATAGAATGACACTCATAATGAGAAGAAACATAATTAGATTTAATGAAAATTATTGTTAGCATGGATAAGGAAAGCATGTTCGAAATTTAAGTTGATAAAAATTAAATGGATAGTTAGAAGAGTGCGGCGGAAATGTTCTGCTGTCAAGGTTCGAAACGGAGAGTGTGAATTTATGAGATGGAATTTATGAGACGGAATTTATGAGACGGAATTTATGAGATGGAATTTTTCCTAGAGAAAAATTGATAAAATATCTTCAGGAATATATTTTAGAAGTAAAAAATATATATCGTCGACGTCAATCGACTCTACTTATATTCTAGTAATGAAAGAAGAGTGTTGTAGTTTATCTGAAGCATTATGATATAAAATGAATTACATTATAAATGTGTATGCATATTTATAATGTATATAAAAGCCAGAAACAGCACTAACTATAATATATTGTCTGAGAGAAACTTCACAGAAAGACATGTGTTAAAAAGACACAACTCCGCTCAGAGCATCAGTGGATTACTAAACCCCGTGTATCGACCTGATTTGGTCTCCTCAGTGACGCGTACCCCTGGCGTTCTGAGCTAAGTCGAAAAATGCTTAATCGGATATAGAAATCGGTAAACAAAACCTACAGACTTGTACAAAAACTAGTCATGCTAGGATTGAATTAATGTGTTTTTGGCACAAAAGTCTCGTTGAGGAGTTTCTTTGCGGCAAAGTATTACATATAACTTGTTTTCAAGGTATAGAGTATACAACCTTTGATACTTTGCCTTCTTATGCTTTAGAATACCATTTTATACTTTAGAATAGCTTGTATACTTTTGAGTACTTTCTTATTCTTTAGAATAGCTTCTATATTTTAGAATGCCTTTTAAATCTTGAAAATGCTTCTATACTTGCCTTGAAGTTTTAGAACGTTGCTAACATAGCAATTAGATTTTAAGAGAGAGATGCGAAAATTTGACTGGTTTATGCCATTCAATTTCAAAAAATAAGCCAAATGGTTCCAGTCAACAATTGAAATCAGGATGCTTGCCTTCAGTGAATACCGTTTGTTACTGAAGAAAATAGAAAGCAACTCCATAAAAGCTTTACCTGCTACAAACTGTAATAACACTTATTTTAGATTAATTACATATAAGGATAAAATAGGTTTAGTGATTCTTGTTGAAATTTTCCCAATATGTGTTTTTCTTCCAACATGTTTGTTCGTCCTGTGGGTAGCCCAATTCATTAGGTTAGCTAGTTTCTCTGTTAAAAGCGAGTGCAAAGAAACTAAGCTATACCAAATGGATTTTTTTTTAGCTCATTCACTTTCACCTTTAGGGGATTCTCTTTCTTTCGTTCATTATATTTTAAAAATGTTTTATAGTTTTTAATGTACTGCACATGCATTTCAAATTATACATACATACAGGCATACACATACACGCATATATATGCACGTCTAAATCTCCGGAACTGTCATGAATACTATCTATCTATCTATCTATCTATCTATCTATCTATCTATCTATCTATCTATCTATCTATCTATCTATCTGCACACACACACATATGCAACCACTAACATGCTACGTTTAAAATAGCGTGTTGACAGTAACATGGGCTTTCCTCCTTCTAATCATGTAAATTAGCTTTGAAAGATAAATTCCTAATTTATTTAAGTTAGTAATTCCTTTCATTAGGCGTCACTAACAACTTCCACTAGATTTTTGCCTCTAATTAACTGGGAAATTTAAGTTAATCAAGAATATGTTGCGTTCGAAATTCAGCACAATACCATCTAACTTTTATATACATAGATATTATTTAGTGTTTAAAATGACGAAATAGGTAAAATCGAGGGGAATAGATGATAGAGAAGTTGGGACTCACTGACGTAGAGAAATTTTAGAATATTCCATTTATATTTTGCTTTCTTATACTTTAAAAGTATCTTTTTATGTCTTAGAACAGGGCTCCTTTACCACCGGACAGCGGACCAGTACCAAGCCGTGGATCGTATGGCACCTGACTTCATAGAAAGAATAACTTTTGGAAATTTACTTTTATTTTATTGACTATGGCAGTCTGCAGGCTATTTTTGCAGTATATATTACATATATATATATATATATATATATATATATATATATATATATATATATATATATATATATATATATATATTAGACATACACAGACACACACACAATATGATGTAATATAATATAGTGTGATAATTAAATATATTATGCACTTTATTGTATTTTGTCATGCGTGTGATCCCCCGCCCATGGAAAAATTATCT
>NC_142929.1:77627156-77634656 GCF_046866305.1 Octopus bimaculoides | reverse complement strand
TTTATGCATTGAGCTGCAATATTTCATAAATCACATATAAGCGTGAAGACACGAATAGAGAAATAAATTGGAATATATAATGCATGTTCACACATATGCGATTGTATGCGCGGCTAAACACAGAGGAACATAACACATACATACATAGATACATACATAAAAGCAAAAGATTTATTCGCTCAGGGTGAGGGGAAACCTACACACACACACATACACACACACACACATACACATATATAGGAAATAATACGAATGCTAAAATACTGGCGATACATTATTTCAGGTAGCTATAAGATCCTCATTTTCTACCATTCTTCATTCTTATATTTATAGCTTAAAACGCTTACCAAGGGAAGTAGGTTCTAATTACTCGTGACATCGCTTAGTTTCTACATTTAAAAAAAAAGAATTATTTGTCGATGATGTTCACGTCTACGATATAGAAATATAAAATGCTTTATAGTTCTTTATCCATCCATTCATACATACGTAATTACATATATATGTATGTATGTAGATATGTATATATGGATATATATATATATATATATATATATATATATATATATATATATATAAATAAATGTATATGTGTGTATACATATATATATATGTATGCATATATATATACATACATATATATATATATATATATATATATATATACATATTTATACACACACACACACACACACACACACACACACACACACACACACACACACACACACACACACACACACACACACACACATATATATATATATACACATATTTGAATATTTGAATTATATGTACGTGCTAATCAATGAAATTCCAATGAAATTCTGATTTTCACGTTTTATTATTTACAATTTTTCAATTTCACAATATTATAATAGAATATTATAAATTTACTTTGATGAACTTAATACTTTCATGCGTTACGCAGTAATCAGGTTTATATAGTAGTAGTGACAGTCGTGTTTCACAATTGAATATAAATATATGTATATATACATACATATGTATATAAATTCAAAAAGGGATAAAACTCTTTTACAAGAATTTTATCAAGAAGCCAGTGTGTAAAAACATTCATAAGGGAAATTTTTATTCCCAAGAATATAATTATTCGTTTATATTTATATAAAGGGCATTATTACAGAAAAATAATAACGCCACACAGTGGACTTCTCAAAATGTGGTTATTTTGAGAAGTCCACTGTGTGGCGTTATTATTTTTCTGTAATAATGCCCTTTATATAAATACATATGTATGTATATATATATATATATATATATATATATATATATATATATATATATATATATATATATATATATATATATATATATAATACAAAGAATATATATACATGTATACACACATATATGTACATACTTACATCTACATGTGTATATACATGCATATCAAGGTACAGGACGTTAGAACAATAAACTACAGACAACGGAACGAACACATAGGAAAACAGAAAGCCACTTGGAATATCCCTTCATCAGCTGTCTCTATTCCATCTAGACGTTTCGAAGACAAGACATATATATATATATATATATATATATATATATATATATATATATGCATATACATATACATATATATGCATATACATATACATATACATATACATATACATACATACACAAACATACACACACTTATATGCACACACACTTACATACACATACACACACACACGCACACATACACACACACACACACACACACATATCTATGTCTTCAACCCATCACTTTCTCCGGTGTTGTTGTAAGACCCTCACATGCTTGGAACAGAGTGACACGCATTCTTTTGGGCTCGATAAAGACAGTGTTGTTGCTTTGTTGCCATGTCATGCCTCTGCCATTCGGATCCAGTTAAAACGGCTTTTGTCTTCTTGTATGTGCATATGCGCTTTAGTTCTGACAACACCACCATAGCGTTTCATATTAAAGAAATGCTCAAAGGCCATTCTAGCCCCTAGCAATTCGGTCCCGATGCCTTTCCAAAAATAAGCACAAAGTCTGAAATTGTTTGAGAAGGAGGAGGTTAGTCGATTACATCGATCCCAGTTCTCAACTAGTATTTATCTTATCGAATTCGCATGGATACATACACATAATACATACACACATATATAGATACATACATATATGCACACATATATACAAACATACATGCATAATTAGGATTGCTAACGAACTTGAGGAGAGGTATGAAATAAGAACTGATACAGATCTCTCCAAGGAGCATTGGTAAGATCTACTAATCAGAACAAGAAAAAGAATGAACCAGTTTGCTGAGAAGATAGTACATGGGTACTTGGCACATAAAACAAAAGCCATAAAAGGGATCGATAGTATCAACAACTTGGGGCATGGAATACCGACAAGTTTATGACATCCCATTTTGAAGGTTACATCCATGCAAAAAAAAGGAGATCCCCACCAAGTACCTACAGCATAAAAGGCAAAAGGCGTTGACAGACGACAAGTGTAGGGCGTGCAAGACCGAGACTGAAGATATTAATCACCTTATTGCTAACTGTGAGAGAATGTCTTCTTCCAATGAATATCTTCTTCTCATAAATATATCTTCTTCCCATGAATATCATCTTCCCATGAAGCATGATACAGTGGCCAGAACGGTCTGGAACAGGATAACAAAAAAGAGAATATCCACAAACGAAGTTGATGATATTGAGACTGATGGGTCAAAAGAATATTGGTAGAACCTGAAATTAAAACAGCCATCAAATCCCAGTGAAAATGTAAGCATAACAGACCTGATATAATGAATGACTCGGGAAAGAGACGAGAAACTGTACAGTTATGGAAATTAGCTTCCCAGCGGATATTAACATAAAGATCAGTGAAAAAGAGAATACCTATGCTGAACTATTGAGAAATCTGCAGATACTCTACCCAGATTACAAGTTCAGGTTTACATCTGTAATTATTGGGACCCTGGGATATGTAACACATTGCCTAAACACAAACCTTGAGAAATTAGGCTTCTCAAAATCAGACAGGAGAAAGCTAATTCGAAGATTACAGATCCAATCCATCACTGGAACTGTAAAAATCTGTAAAGCTTTCCAGAAGTTTATCATTTAAATATATATGAGCATGTCTAGATATGCAACTATATGCATAAAAATACATGCATAAAACAAGATATACAAATCTGTACATATACATACGTACGTACATATATACATGCGTATATACATACATACATGCATACATACATACATACATACATACATTCATACATACATACATACAAAAACACCATGTTGTTGATGCTGAAGTTCCAATAAAGGAGCCTTTGATCTAGGTTAGAAACCGGCTCTTTCTCTGTTGGCAAGAAACCTTGAAATAAAATTGAATAATGACATACATACATACATACATACATACATACATACATACAGTCAGATAGACATACTTATACAGAGCATTCCCAATTTAAATTGCATGATACAGGCAGTATTCAGATCTCCTTATGCATTCTTTCATCGCTCTCTTTACTCTCACTGCTTCTTTTTCTTTTCTCCATCCCTCGGCTCTCTCTCTCTCTCTCTCTCTCTCTCTCTCTCTCTCTCTCTCTCTCTCTCTTTATATGTGTGTGTGTCTTTGTGTCTGTGTTTGTCCCCCACCACCACATGACAGCACTTGACAACCGGTGTTGGTGTTTTTACACCACTGTAACTTAGCGGTTAGGCAAAAGATACCAATAGAATAAAGTGCCAGGCTAAAAAAAAAAAAAATGTCCTGGGGTCGATTCATTCAACTAAAAATTCTTCAAGGTGGCGTCCCAGCATAACCGCAGTCTAATGACTGAAACGTAAAAAAATGAAAGTTAAAAGATACATATATCATATATGTGTGTGTGTGTGCGTGTGTGTGTGTGCGTGTGTGTGTGTGCGTGTGTGTGTGTGTGTGTGTGTGTGTGTGTGTACGTACAAGTTAATGTGTGTATGGAGGCGCAATGGCCCAGTGGTTAGGGCAGTGGGCTCGCGGTCGTAGGATCGCGGTTTCGATTCCTAGAACGGGCGTTGTGAATGTTTATTGAGCTGAAACACCTAAAGCTCCACAAGGCTCCGGCAGGGGATAGTGGCGAACCCTGCTGTAGGCTTTCACCATAACTTTCTCTCACTCCTTCTTCCTGTTTCTGTTGTATCTATATTTCAAAGGGCCAGCCTTGTCACACTGTGTCACGCTGAATCTCCCCGAGAACTACGATAAGGGTACACGTGTCTGTGGAGTGCTCAGCCACTTGCATGTTAATTTCACGAGCAGGCTGTTCCGTTGATCGGATTAACTGGAACCCTCGTCGTCGCAACCGACATGTATGTATGTGTGTGTGTGTGTGTGTATGTATGCATGTATATATCTATATCTATCATTGGAAACGAAGAGAAAAGTGGAAATTTATTCACATCCATAACTTTTTATTAAAAGAGTTTTCTACAGCATATGACCGACATATGTTTCAATTGCAGCAACTACACACTGCTCTGTATGCAATTATGCATCCTAGTCATTGCAATTTCATCAAGGATCCATCACTTACGACGTTTTTAAAGTACAATAATCCCTCAACTATCAAGAGTGTTACGTTCCTAAACCCCACGCGATAGGTGAAAGTCTGCGAAGGTGTCACGCAGTGGGATTGGACCCGGAACCATGTGGTTTGGAAGCAAGCTTCTTACCACACAGCCACGCCAGTCCTTATTTTCATATACGCCAGCTTAATTTTATGTGTCCAGTCGAAAGGCATCTGTTGTTATGTCCCGTTATTATTCCTACTGTATTTGTGTAACATTGTTCGTTTTTTCCCGTCCTTGTTTTTGAATACATTCGCTGCTTTCTTCCGAGGAATCTAATGCTCTTACTTTAGTTTTTCCTTGGGGCTGGCCAGATTGGAACAATATCGAGAATAACCAGCCGAAATCGCAAAGATAATCTGGATCTCGACTGAAGAGAGAAAACTCCGAATGACATGTCCGTGTTTTCTTTGTATCGTCTATCTGTATGTTTTGTCCCTTTCTTGTATCACCTAACTGTCTGGATGTTTTGCGTTCTTGTCCCATTCTGTATTATATATATATATATATATATATATATATATATATATATATATATACATATATATATGTGTGTGTGTGTGTGTGTGTGTGTGTGTATGTGTGTGTGTGTGTGTGTGTGTGTACGTATGTATGTATGTATACATAAATAAATTGCGCGTATCTATCTATCTATCTATCCGACTGTCTGTCTGTCTGTCTGTTTGTCTGTCTATCTATTCATCTATCCACACGCTCACGTACACGCGCGCGCGACCGCACACACACACAAACATACGCATACGCATATCAGTATACGTGTGTACGTATCCATCTTCTTTGTAGTTGCAAGAATTAGACGCTTAACTTAATAAGTAATCCAGCATTTCGTCAGAGAAGAGAATTGAAGAAGATTACGTTGATTAGAAAGGAAGCGAAATTAAGAAGGCAAAATGTTGCTGTTGTTGTTGTTATTGTTACAATTATTATTATTGTTATTAATGATAATGATGATGGATGGTAAAGGTGGGATGATGATAAGAGTGATAATAATGATGGTAGTGATGAGGGTGATAGCTGTGATGTCGATGGTTGTGATGTAATGACGATTGGTGATGGTGATGATGATGATGATGATGATGGTGATGATGGCGATGATTGAAGAGAAAGAAAGGAGAAATGAAGCGGATGATAGTGTAGCTTGAAGCAATTAAAAATAAAGTGATCACAGATAAAAGATAGTTTTAATTGTAACAACAACAACAACAACAACAACAACAACAATAACACCATTAATAATAATAACGGTTTCTTATATTAGCCACAGGGGCATCAAATGCAGGGTACACTAAAAAAAAAACTAATAATGAAGATGATGACAAAGAAAGAAAAGAAGAAAAAGAAATAAGGAGAAGGCGGAGGAGGAAGAGAAGATAATTATATTGATGATGATGATGAAGATGATGATGATGAAGATGATGATGATGATATGATGATGATGATGATGATGATGACGACGACGACAACATTAACAATAACAGTAACACCACCACCACCATCACCAACAACAATAACAACAACAACAGCAGCAGCAGCAGCAGCAGCAGCAGCAATAATAATGCGTATTTAAGAACAAATGAAGCAGTAATTACAGGAGTGTTAACAGCTGCAACAACAACAACAAAGCAAAAGTCACAAGAATTAGAAAGTAAAGAAGAGGAGGTAAGGAGGAGATGCTATTACAACAATTATAGCAGCAGCAGCAACAACAATAACAACAACAACAACAACAACAGTAGCAGCAATAGCATTAACAGTTTCAATAACACCAGCAGGGACGAAAACGTCAGCATTAATGGATGAACAGTAGTAACAAGAAGAAGAAGAAGAAGAAGAAGAAGAAGAAGAAGAAGGAGAATAATAATAATAATAATAATAATAATAATAATAATAATAATAATAATAATAATAATAATAAGAAGAAGAAGAAGAAGAAGGAGAATAATAATAATAATAATAATAATAATGATAATAATAATAATAATAATAATAATAATAATAATAATAAGAAGAAGAAGAAGAAGAAGAATAATAAGAAGAAGAACAACAACAACAACAATCACAACATCGATACTGACAACAACAATAACAATGGTAGAAATAAAATGAACACACGACAGAGTAGAAAAACCAGCCCCACCGGCACCACCAGCACCGCGGCGGCGGCGGCGACCACTAACATCATCATTATCAATATCATAATCATCATTATCAACTTTGCCATTATCATCATCATTACTCTCCTCCTCCTTATCTTCCCCGTTGGTGCTGTCGTCGCTACCATTATCGCCGTCGTCGTCGTCATCATCATCATCATCATCATCATCATCGTCATTTTCACCAACACACGCAACCACCACCATCATTATCATTGTCATCACAATCATCGTCAACAACGAAAATAACATCTCGACGATGAGAACACGAACAACAGTAAAGACAACTAAAACGATGACGTCGGCAACAATAACACAAACAAGAACTGCAACTACAACAAAAACAACAATAACAACAACAGAAGCAGCAGCAGCGAAGGCAAAACCAGCAATAACAGCGATGACGACGACGACAACTTCCTCCAACAGAAAACAAACACTTCGTAAACACATCATCACTATGAAAGCCTTAGGCAAGATTATTTATTTACAAAAGTAGATGAAGTTAGACGAAACACGAAAAAAAAAAAAGGAAAAACAACAAAGATAAAACAAAAAGAAAAGCAATGTAACCAACAAAGACACGAAACGAACTCGGGTCGTTTAGGTTTATCTTAAAAGGTTTTCAAAATCACATCAATTGTCGTCACTGAATAAAATGCTTTTATGGAAATTGACGGCTTCTGTTTGAGATATGGTTTTGATGTCAGAG
>NC_142929.1:77574656-77624656 GCF_046866305.1 Octopus bimaculoides | reverse complement strand
ATATGGTATTTGATATACCTGTATTTCTCTCTCTCACCCTCTCCCTCTATCTCTGTCTCTGTTTCTTTCTCTTTTTCTTTCTCTTTCTCTCTCTATTTCTATATATATGTTTGTGTGAATAAATACCTAGTTAGTAAATTGTTATTTAGATATATCTTGTTTTTGTTTTCTGAAAACAGAATGGTCAACTTAGTGTATAACATCAAAAAGAAAAGAACACACACACACACACACACACGCACACACACACACACACACACACACACACACACACACACACACACACACACACAGAGAGAGACGTACACGCATATTTTTAGCATGATACATAGTAAAATAATCATATAGTTTAGACCATTGCTCTGCAAACTTTTTCCACTAGCGGTACACTTATATTCTTTTCTAAATTCGGCGGTACATCTGAACTAAAAATATAACTAAAACTATAGGGAAAAAAATTATGTTCAGGTTACACCGCGGTACACCTAGCATCGTCTCGTGGCACACCAGTGTGCCGCGGCATACCAATTGCGGAACACCGGTTTAGACTTTTCTCTTTAGTCATCGTTTAGCACTTCATATTTTCGAGCTGATTTCAGTCCATTTCTAACGAGTTCTCTGATGAGCCAAAACGTTGCACTGGCCTTCAATTTTGACAAGGAATCACAACAACGTGAGATAAACTACTACAAAAACTACTATTACAGGTTCTGAGAGGGGGGGGGGGGAGAGTTAATCAACACCGTCGACCCCAATTCTTTATTTTATCTACCTCACCAGAGAAATGAAGAAAGACAAATTCCGCTTAGTAGATTTGAACTCAGAACATCAAGCACTGTAGTTAAATACTGCTCAAACGATTCCACCAATCTACTGCTCTTGATATAAGCCTACATTAGGATTGCATATTTTTTCAACTGTCAGAAAAAGCGAGGTGGCAGAATGCTAAGAGGTATTTCCTCCGGCTCTTTATTGTCGGAGTTCAATTAGCGCCAAGGTTGACTTTGCTTACCATCATTTCAGGGTCGATAAAATAAAGAATTGGATTAGAATTGGGGTCGACTAACCCCTTTCTTCTAAAATTTCTGGCCTTATGCCAAAATTTGAAACATTTCGCCATGCTCATGATTGCATTTCCATGATAAATCAATTTTAAAGGAGATTGATTTCAGACAAATAAATGATTCAGTGAATTAGCCTCAGTTTAAGATTGAAGGCAATACCCCCCCCCCCCCCCCCCCCCCCATACACACACACACACACAGAGGGTGGGCCAAAAGTCATGTACAAAATAAGTTCAATACGCTCCGGAATTGTCAAAAATATGCACTGATTTTTTACTGAATTGAAAAAAAAATGAAATAAAATGAGTACACTCATACCTATACATGACGAATAAGATGAACAATAATAATAATATTAATAATAATAATCTCAAGTTTTGCCACAAGGGCAGTCATTTTGGGGGAGGGGATGAGTCGATCACATTGACCCCAGAGTTCAAATGGTACTTAATTTATCGACCCCGAAAGGATGAAAGGCAAAGTGGACCTCGGCGGAATTTGAGCTCAGAACATAGCGGCAGACGAAATACTGTTAAGCATTTTTCTCGGTGTGCTAACGGTTCTGTCAGCTCGCCGCCTTATATTATAATAATAATAATAATAATAATAATAATAATAATAATAATAATAGTAATAATAATGTAATAAAGAATAAAATGTCGATGATTTTGCTGCGTAACTTTTGGCTCGCCCATTATATCATCATCATCATCATCATCATTTAACGTCCGTTGTCCATACATTCCAGTTCCAAATTATCCCCTTTACGTCGCTATTGTTCCTGAATCATGAAATTGTATGATGTTTCTGAGAATATCATGAACATCACACAATCACATTTCTCCTCCACTATAAATATGTAGTCTATTTTCCCCTTTTATAAGAAAAAAAATCAATATGAGGAACACAAATAAGAAATCAATATTATATTTACATCCCAAGTTGCTTAATTATTCGTCGTCTCAAAAATAGCAATGTATATTTATGTTACTTAAAAAAAAAAATAACTGTCAATATATTAGTGTTTTTCAATTAAATTTCAGAAAAAAAAAAGGAATGTGTATAAATAGAAACGAAAAAAAAATGGTAATTGTAAGTAAAAGTATATAAATATCCTTGCTCATACATAGTGGAGAGGTGAAATTAAAAAAATAGACAACGAATTGTAGTGCATTTGTCGGAGGCGGTGATGAGATGGAATTGCATTTAAATTTCCTACAGTTCTTTTCTTTCTAATTTCCAGCCGGATATTTGTAATTTCCTCAAACCACTTAGCTGTCGGCTGGTAGAATCTTTACAGTGTCGGACAAAATGCCTTGCGGTATTTTTCCGTCGATTTATATCCTGAGTTCAGCTATCGCCGAGGTCGACTTTGTTTTTCAACCTTTCGGAGGTCGATAAAATAAGTACCAGTTGAGCCTTGGGATCGATATAATCGACCAGCTCCTTACCCCCAAATTGTGTCTGTAGTAGAAAGAATTATTATTATTATTATTATTATTATTATTATTATTATTATTATTATTATTATTATTATTCCGCTTTAGAAATTTATAGAGGATTAGTGGCGGGAAAGTGTGACGACGTTCTCGGGGAATCTTTATGCGTCGACGAAGACGAACTGAGCAGTCTGTTCCGGAGGAAGTTTGTGAATTCACAAACTCCAATACAAGAAGATGGATCAAAATCTTCTAAAGAAAATACGAAATTACAATAATTTCAATGTCATGATTAGCGAAAGCGAAACCAGTCGACAAACACAATAAAATATATTGAAAAATATGTTAAAACTATGTAAATTGCGTACAGTTTCCTTTATATATATATATATATATATATATATATATATATATATATATATATATATATATACAATATATAAATACATGTATACATACATGCATGCATTAAAAAATACACACATGTATGAATATTCCCTCCATGGGTCCCACTGTTTATATACCCGTTAGGAATTGTGTACACATCTACGTGATTTGGCATTGAGTGTCTTCGAGATGTAATTAAATTCAGCCACGTTGAAGACAATATTGCCTCACACCACCACAATGTCTACCCCATGTCACCGATCGCCAACTGCATCACATGAACTCCACTCAACTCCTGACCTTTGATGTAATATGAAAGAAACTTTGAATAGATGCTTTCAAGTATGTTTTAGCAGAATCCCTAATGTAAACAAGAAATGTTGGGTTGGAACAAAAGTTTGTACCATTTCGTTTCTCGCGATGATAGAAACATATGGCATATATTTTCTGAAATGTGACATTTCAACATGTGTATCTACATCAAAAGTTTTCAATCGGGGGCGAAAATCAAATTTTGGGTGGCGATGAATTCAGTCTTCGATCGGTGACTGTACTCACAACATGCAATCACACACCCAGTGCATCGGTAAGCCTAGCAAATATTTTGATGGATTGAAAACTGATTTTGAAAATCGGAGTACCGTTAAATCATTATTCAAGAAACAGATAAAATGAACAATAATAAAAAAATAGTAATAATTATATAATTTTTTGCTTATGGCCGGGAAAAGGTTGATAATCACTGTTCTACATGATTGCTTATGGCCGGGAAAAGGTTGATAATCACTGTTCTACATGATTACTGTGTGGATAGTTTATTTCTACTGTGTTTAAGATAAAAGTGAAAATGGAGGAAAACAAGATACATTTTCGTTGATGTCCTTTTTTTCTGGTAAGAAAAAAAAATCGTCGTACCAGCAGCTTACACGATATGTACATTTTATAAAGCTGGTATTATAGCTGGGAGGACTGTTTGTAAGCGAGTCATTAGGTTTAAGAGTGAAAATTTTGATCTAGAAGACCATGAACAATCCGGAAGTTTATAGTCGCTGATGATAACCAAATTGAAATTCTAACCCAAAATAATCTAGGTCACACGATACAAGACATCGCAGAGATACTCCACATATTTCATATTAGTATTATAAGGCATTTAAAAACACTTGGATTCATGAATCACTAAGAGGTTTAAATGCCTCATAATTTAATGAAGGGAGATTTAATTGAACACACTTGCATCTGCGATTCTCTGCTCAAACGCAACAAAAGCGACCCATTTTCAAAACAACGACTTCAGGTGATAAAAAATGGATTGTTTACAACAATGTGAAGTGAAAAAAGCCATGGATAAAACGAAATGAACCACCTTTAAATCACTCCAAAGATAAGCCAGTATCTGAAGGTGATGCTCTGTATCTGATGGGAGTGGAAGAGCATTATATATTACGAGCTCCAGCAGTAAAATTAAATTGTGAATTCAGACAAAAATTGCCATTATTTAGACCGATTAAAGGATTCAATCAATGGAAAACCTCCTGAATTGGCCAATCAGAAGGGTGCCGTCTTCCTTCAGGACAACGCTAGACCTCATATCCTGTTGCAGAGAGGAGGCCGGATTTATCGTATTGTTTATATACATCCACTACTCGTTGCATATTCTTGACTTTTTGCGAACTCCACCAGCTAACATTATTACGTAATCCCAAGCCCCCAGAAACGTCTGTTGGACCTGTAATACCATACCTTCTCCATATATATATTTGTCTAAGAATCCATAAGTTTGAAAAAAACAGGCATTTATCAATAGAGTGAATATATTAATATTTATACAATACTCCACTCGACACAACCTGCACCCTATGCTGCCTTTGGAGTTAGTTTTGCATGTTTCTATTATACATACATACATACATACATACATACATACATAAATTCATCCATATTCATACATGGTAATCCTCAACCCAGTTTCAAGCATAGTCACTTTCTCATTGCTAACAAATCTGTAACAAGTTCGATAGATTTTGTACTAAGTGCTCTCAGATGCCTACCAGGCCCTGATTTGATTATAAACTTTTTGTTATAAACGTAGCAGATAATTCTATCGCAAGGAAGATATGTGTAGGATGGTACTAAAAGGTTGGTAGATGTGAGAAGGAAGGCTGAGGTTATATTGTCTTCTACGAGGCTAAATTTAATTGCATCTCGAAGACAATCAATTCCAAATCACGTAGATGTGTATAAAGTTCCTAACATGAATATAAACACTGGGATTCATGGTGAGGAGGAAACAACAGTTATACCCTTGTTTATTCGTCCAAAATATATTTTCAGTTTAGAAGAGTGGATGAATACACCCTTGGGCATAAAAAATAACAGTGCTGCTCCAGTGGGGATGTTGGTGCTCTATGTATATAAGTATCCTGTATCAGTCTCCCGATTATGAGATCTTTTATGGATGACATCCATCCATCCATCCATCCATCCATCCATCCATCCCTTCATACAAGTTACCTACATTGGCTTTTGTCTAAGATAAGGAATTACAAAAGGGATTTTAGCTACAATATACCATTGCAGGATACAGCCAGTAATGAATATTTACTGTATAAACTCTGAAAATTATGGGGAAATGCATTGTGGGAAGGCACCAATAAGAGAGTTAATAGTTTGGGCACTGATACATGATGTTGAGATTCTACAGAAGACCACTGATGCGCATCTTAGGAAGAATTATGGAAGGCCACATTGGTGTGCCACATTGATTTGATAAGTTTAGTACAGAAATCTTTGCACGTGTTGGCGGAATCAATTTCTGAAAGACCAGTGAAGAAGACTGAGGAATCGTAAATGGAAAGAATAAAAGCTTTGGAATGGTCGGAGCGACTGTTAAATAAAAAATTATTTCTACTATAGGCAAAAGGCCTGAAATTTGTGGCAAAAGGCCTGAAATTTGTGGCAAAAGGTTATTCGATTACATCAGTTATAGTACATGAAACATGAATTGCAAAGCTGACCTCGGAGTGTTTGAAACAAAAATAGAAAGCAAGGCATTTTCCCTGACACTCTAATGATTCCGGTAACTCTCCACTCTCTGAATTTATAAAGCTGGGCTATTTGTGCGAAAGAAGAAACGAAAACCAACACATAAAATTTACGACAGCGTGACTTGATTACTAAAAGGCGTATAACTCTATTCCCCACTCATGGTTGTTGGAATTCCTGCATTTAGTAAAAGCATCTGCTGCTTTAGTTGCTGCAGTAGAAAGGCTAAAAAAAAATCTGGTCGATAATTCTTACTCATGTAACTGAAAACACGATTGTCTGCTATGGTATAAATCTCTGAAAAAGAATCTTCCAAGGAGACAATCTGTCTGTGCTTCTGTTTATTAGGGCGTTAAAATCCATTGTCAGTTGCTTTGCAAACAATGTGTTTATATGAAAGAGCAAGAGACATTAATGTAATTCATAGTTTCTTAGTTGAAATTCCGAACTTCTGCACTAGAATTATTTATGTTCCCGAGAAGTAGCTGGATTTAATATTTTCAGAGATAGAATCTAGTCAAATGAAATGTTCATACATACATGGTTGTTCAAAGCAGGAAAACTGAACCACAGACCCCAAGCCTTCACGTCAAGAGTCTCTATCTTATCTATTCCACATAATGAGGAGTTATAAATAAAATGTATTTGTGTGTAAGTCGTGAGGATAAAGCTAGGGAGATCAAATACTGTTGAAGAAGCTTACAAGCATATGGTAGTTGGAGCTTTCCTTTTATTGCCAGACAATAACCCACAATACATTTGTAGTATCGACAGTGGTACCATCATTTGGAATAGTTGATTGGTTTGTAGAGGAAACCTGTATAATTGGTATTAAAACCCGAAAGATCCTGACATTCCTCCGAAAGATCTCTGGAGTAATGTTACTTGACAGTCTCCTCAGGTCGAGACGCTACTTTTCCACATTGAGACGCCACAGCTCCAGTACTATGCAAATGTGATGAGAATGTCGTAGGAAAGAATCGCAAAATGGATTTTTTATGTTATAAGACCACCACTGTAATATCTATTATGTTATACATCTTTATTTAAGGATAATGCTACACACACACACACACACACACACACACACACACACACACACACACACACACATACATGTTTCAAAGATTTTAACAAAAACACAGCAAATGGGAAATTTAATAAAAACATAACAAACGGAAAATTCATAGTTAATTCCTCATCAATCAATATCCAAAAGATCCTTACAATTTCGCGCCCTTTATCGTTGAGATTGCTTACTTTTGGTGGCGGCAGTAGCAAAAAGCCACTGGAAATAGCAAATGATCGTACAATGAAAACAAACATGACAAAATAAAATAATCATAATGGTTATATATATAAAACAAAAAAACAGGCGTGCAACTGCTAGGCAAACGGATATGGGTAATGCAAAGGAAAATGAAAATGTCCTATAGGACTAGAGACAAGAGAAGGGCAGATAGAAAGTCAGAACGAAGGAAAAAGTAAACGAACTGTGTAGGAAAAAGGTGTAGGAACGCAAAGAAACGTGACCGACCTGGTCAACGGAAAGCGAAAAAGGGATGAGAGAGGTTTAGATGGTCACGGGTCATGAGTTAGTGAGAGGAGAGAGAAAGAGTCGTTGAGGGCAGAGGAACGAAAGCAACAGAGAAGAGCATTAGGGAGGGAAAAAAGAAAGAGAGAGAGAGGAAGATAAAAGAGAGGTTAAGAAAGAGAAAGAGACAGAAATAGACGTCGCAGAAAATATTACAAGAATATTCTACAAACAGGTAAATATATATTTATATATATATATATATATATATATATATATATATATATATATATATATATATATATAATAAAAAGTAACAACAAAAGAGTGAGACCTCGATATTAGAGGATGAGAATGTACTGTATCTCTTCGCTCCGACATTTGAAACTCCAAGTTCTATAATAACAACCTTTTACTGTTGGTTCTAAATTATAATTACATATATATACGTACATACATACACACACACACACACACACACACACACACACACACACACACACACACATACACATATATATATATCTGTATGTGTGTGTGTGTGTGTGTGTATGTATATATGTGGTATGTATATATGTGTGTGCGTGGATGTATATTCAGTTTTCGTTTTTTTTTACTTGTTTCAGTCATTTGACCAAATCGACTCCATTATTTATCCTTTGTAAGCTTAGAACTTATTCTATCGGTCTCCTTTGCCGAACCGCTAAGTTACAGGGACGTAAATACCAACATCTGTTGTCAAGCGATGGTGAGTGGGGGATAAACACAGACACACAAATACATACATATATATAAATATACGACGAGCTTCTTTCAATTTCCATCTACCAAATCCACTCACAAGGCTTTGGTCGGCCCGAGGCTATAGTAGAAGACACTTGCTACGCAGTGGAACTGAATCCGGAACCATGTGGTTGGGAAGCAAGTTTCTTACCACACAGCTATATAATATATATATATGTTGTTATATTTGTGGATGGTCATATTTTTGCCAATTAACTACTCGCACTATATTCTTCGGCTTCACTTCAGATTTATTATTACTCTTATTTTAGCGTCCTTGATCTCCGAAGTTATGTTACTTGAGAGGGTGCGTAGCTCGAAGGTCAGGGGAATCTCTCCAGATCGAGCTGCTACTTTTCCACCTGAAGAAGTTACAACTTCAGTACTATGGACATATAATAAGGTTGCTGGAAAGAATTGCAAAATGGATTCTTCAAGCAGAGCTCACCAACTGAGATCTGTAAGTGGACCAAGAACGATATGGTTGGATATTTTCCGTAGTCTCACTTGGTCATGCTTGGGAATCCAGCTAGAAAGTGTAGTAATAGTGTCTGCTTCTGACAGAACATTATGGAGGAGGTGCCTGAGAACTCTACTCCAATGACCCCCTGGAATAATGGACGGAGGTTATAGGTGACCCCAAAAATGCTGGACCATCTTACTTCAGCGAAGACCTAGTCAAAAACATTCTGTTTTTTAACAAAAAGTAATGCATAAATATGTTTTTAGTATACTTGAAGTCTGTGCTAATAATGACAAGAAGTGTAACCTTTTTGGCCTCGTTATCATTACATTACAACATATTTTGAAGGTTATGCTTTTGTAATCAAAAGGAAGATAGCTACAAAATACGGTTGAACAAAAGAGACAAAGAATTGCTTAAACATTCAAAATGCATAAAAAATATCAATAATATATTCATGAACGTTATGACACACGTGTTCAGAAGCTACATTAATATACGTGTTCTGCCGCTACCTCAAAACATCATTAATTTCACACCTTCCGGTATGGTGTGAAGTTACTGATAAAGCTATATGCAACGCCATCTGTAGGAAAGATTTTCACAGGAAAACTATTGACAGTATTTGTGATGGTGAATGCATTCATGGGAATCATCATAAAAAATAACATTGGTTGACGATTCTAGCAAGATCTCCATCAAATGCAAGCATCACAGGTTTGATTCAGTTGTTTGCAACACAAAAGAAAATATATCTATTGCCGCAGAGATCAGTTACCTTGTGAGTATGTAGCATTTAGTTCAAACTCAGTGTGGAAGAATTTATTTATGAATAATGGTTTTGAAACCTACTTCTCTTCTCAATATAAATTTACATTTGTAGCTATAATCATAAGTATACTTGCTTCAGTTACTAACTGGGGGTTTTCCGGTAAAGAAAGCGACCAGCTAAACAGGACTTCATAAATTCATTTTTTCAGCGGAACAGAGAAAATACAAGAGACTTTCTAAAATCTAACGGAGAATTATTTACAGTGGCTTTCTAAAATTCTGATGAAGAACCTTGATTCTCTGATAGAAACCAACTTCTTTTTATTAGAAGAACGCAAAAAAATTGAAAAAAGAAAAGGCTACATTCAAACATTCAAACATACATACATACATACATACATACATACATACATACATACATGCATGCATACATGCATACATACATGCATACATGGAGGCTGTTAAGTCGTAGATGAGTATGATCATCACTGAAATTTATCTTATCGTAGATGTTCAAGACAATGGCTGTCAGTAATATGCGTGCAGAAATTTAAAGTCAATAACAACTTGCACAACACTGTTAAGATTCTAACCTACAAAACTAAGCAAAAACAAGCAAGAGCAAGATCTCTGGCTAAGCAATGAGGTGAATGCTACTTCAGAATTTATCGCTCCTAAACAAATCTGCTAAACAAAGACAAGTGGTCTTCTACACCCAGCTGTTGAATGGTCATTGCCTCTGCTGAGTTGTCTGTCCTGACAGATTTTGATTTTCATCCTACTGGGTGTCCAACGAAAACCACTCTCCTTAACAAGCAAGCTTGGATGGGTTGCTTGTTTAGTCGCCAACGGGCTGACCAGGAATAGCTTGTACTGGGTTGCATGTTATCAGCAGCACTAAAGATAACCTGACATACATATATACATACATACATCGAAATAATGAGAAATTTACTATTACTTAATTTGAACTATGGTTTTAGAAACTAATGATTTATAGATGCGTGGTATTTTGTTATGCATCCATAACATATAAAGTATATTAAATGCGTTTATAAGTAAATACCATGTTCTACTGCGTTAGCAGTGCACTATATATTATTCTGTTAAGGTTATTTCTACAGATATTCTATTGATTTTTGCTACAACATTTCGTATACGAGACGTCAGGTGTAAACAAAGGATGATATCGAGGATGAAAAATGGGTAATATGCGTATATACCATATTTCGGGGATTTAGCACCTTCATCAGCACCGACTTAACCCATTAATCATCTTTGAATACATTGCTTAAACAGCAGCCACACGTAGCGCTATAAAGCTATGGGATATGCCAATTTACATATTAAACGAATTCCTGGAGCTGATACGAATATCTGCAGAAATAACCTTAACAAAATAATGTAAAGCGCACTGGTAACGCAGTAGAACGTGGTATTTACTTATAAAAACATTTAATATACTTTATAGTATATTATGGTTGCATAAGGAAATACCACGTACCTACAAATCATTAGTGTTTACATACCAGATTCTAGGAATGCGTTTAATATGTAAATTGGTATATCCAATAACTTTGCACCGCTATGTAAGATGGTTATTTAAGCAATGGGTTTGAGGATGATTGATAGGTTAGATGGGTGCTGATGAAGGGGAAAGAAGAGCCCCGAAATATAGCATGTACGTCCATTACCCATTTTCATCTTCGATATCATTGTTTGCTTACGTCTGACATCTCGTATACGAAACGCTGTAGCAAAAATGAGTGTTGGCTATAATTTCTATAGAACATCTGTAGAAATAACCTAAATAATATAATTTTAGATTTTTACTTATAAATATTGGAGCATTTGGCTGCATAACAAACTGCCTCAATACCAATCTTGAGAAACTAGAATTAACAAAATCATACCCAATCAGAAAACTACCGCTACAAGTTCTCAAAGGTATTACCAAAATATTAAAAATATTTATAAAGTTTAGCACATAATGATATCCGTATATACAATGTTAATTACACCATTAACATGTGCTAAATGTGCATATAAACATGCATATAAATACGCATATGAATATATGTACATGCATATTTGTGAGCACACAGTTTTTGTATTCATGTACACATGCATAACAATGTCTAAATTCGAGTCTTTTTTAGGCTAGAAACCGACTCTGCTGGTGAAAAATTAAAAACATATGATCAGAAAAACATGCGTATATACATACATTCACATACGTGTATAAGCACACGCACACACATACACACACACACATTATATAAATATGTGTGTTCGCGTGTATGTGTATCTATCTATCTATCTATCTATCTATCTATCTATCTATCTATCTATCTATCTAGCGCGGCAGGTTTACAGGAACCGGATTAGCGAATTAATTAAGAGGGCGTTAACAGGAGCCATCGTTAACAACCGCTGGTGGTTTGCCCTGAAAATGGCAATCAAATCGGAACCTATTAGGTTTAGTAAAGAACTAGCGATAGATCGAAATAGAGTAGAGGGAGACTTAGTTAAGAAACTAGAAGAGGCACTTACAACTGGCAGCGCAACCAACGTTTTGGCTGCGAGGATGGCCCTCGACCAACACCTCAACGCCAAACACGAAGGTTGCGTCGTCAGAGCTAAAATGCGTGCCTTAAGGAACGAAGGGATCGAAGCTGCGCGAGAAGCCCGGGTGGCGGAGGCGCAACGCGGTAACAGAGCCACCATTCGGTCTCTAATCGATGAACAGGGATGTAGTCTGCTCGAACCCGAAAGGATGTGTGGGGCCTTTCAACAGCACTTTGCTCGACTGTTCGGTGCGAGCGGTGAGTCGGAACGCAGGATGGACTTCACTGCCTACCTGACCGGCCTGCCGCGGCTCTCGGCGGGAGAGGCAGAGTGTTGTGAGGGTCCCATCACAGCTGCTGAAGTAAGGGATGCTATGGCGGGCTGCGCGAGGGATAAGTCACCTGGATTGGATGGTCTACCCTACGAGCTGTATTGTCAAATGCCAGACTTGTTTGGCGACCTCTTGGCATCAGTCTACTGCAACTGGCAACAAAACGGCAGAAGTATCCATGACAACCTCCACCTCATGCGCTACATCATGGACAGGGTAGTTAAGGATCCTGGCATGGGTGGGGCGCTGATCAATTTAGATCAATCTAAAGCCTTCGATAGGGTCGACCATCGATACCTAGCGGCCGTCCTCAGGGCAGCTGGCTTTGGTCCCGTCTTCCGCGGTTGGATCGCTGCCTTGTATAGCGGCATCCGATCGGTAATACGGGTAAACGGTCACCTGTCAAAACCGTTCGACATCACGCGTTCGGTCCGTCAGGGATGTCCCCTGTCGGCGCTTCTGTATGTATTGACGATCGAACCACTACTGCGGAAGCTGGCGACACTGAGGGGTATCCCACGAGAGCTGGGTTGCGGGACGAGCGTGTCTGCATATGCGGACGATGTCACCGTCATAGTGTCGAGCGAAAAGCATGTCGAGATGCTAGGCGAGACACTTAAAGAATACGAAACGGTGACAGGAGCAAAAATTAACCCGGAAAAGTCAGTGGGTTTGTTACTCGGCACCTGGAGAAGCAAGCCCATACCGTCCAACAGTGACTCCGTAGTGGGACGCTGGACGGACGGACCGGTTAAACTGCTCGGGGTCTGGTTCAGTCCGGACCTCCAAATGGATAAGAACTGGGACGAGATCACCAGTAGAGTGATCAAACTCAGCCAAACATGGGCTGAGAGAAAGTTATCTCTAAAAGGCCGGGCGGAGGTGGCTAATGTGTATATCGCATCAGTCATCGATTACCGCCTGACCGTCGTGCCTTGTCCCGATGCCACCATCACGAAACTAGAACGCATACTTTTCCGCTTTCTGTGGAAGGGTGGCGTTCCGATGGTGAGGCGATCCATTTGCTGTCAACAACCGTTACGTGGAGGACTGGGGATGCCGTGGTTAATGATGCGCAGACATGCGCTGAGACTGCGGCATCTCTGTAACTTCATTGACGACGGTGAACAGGTGTGGGCGCCGTTTGTGAGGCACGCCTTCCCGCAGCTCGTCTCACTCACCGAACTGCAAACATGGATCAAGAAGAGACCGAAACTGGGCGATTGGCACCGCGAGTGTCGCCAAGCTCTACAACAGCTCTGCCGTCCGGGATCAAACTTGTGTAAATTCCAAACGACGAATGCGTTCTATAGAGGACTAGTGGAGGGGAGGTCTGACGACACTCTCGGGGCAAACCTGAGTGTCGACGAGAAATTCCTAACCCGCCTTTTCAAGACGACGTTCGGGCCGGGGCCTATGGATAATTTCCAGAGATCCCTGGCTTGGCAATGCTATCGAGACGCACTGCCAGTTCGAGAGAAGATCTACAGACACGGTTCGAAAACCACCGGACCGACCTGCCCGAGATGCGGTCAGAGCGACGAAACCGTTCTGCACGCACTCGTGCAGTGTCCAGATATTTCAGAGCTGTGGACCTTCGTCGAACGGCTGTTGTCGCGTGTGGGACGAGCCCACTTATCAGCCGAGTCTATCGTGAATATTGTTCCGCCACCTTCCTTTAAACGGGAAGGAAAAACGGTTTTTGTAACACTGATAGCTATGGCAAAAGAATGCGTGTGGTGGACGCGTTTGAAAGGTCTACAAACAAACACTTTCCTCTCTGGTCAGTCCCTCGTCAACTTTTTCAAGTACCACTTGAAAAGGAGGATGAGGATAGAGAGGAAAGTGTTGTCGAATGAAAGTTTCAATAAAAAATGGGTAAATGTGGCAAGAATGGTAAGAATGAAAGACGACACCATTTTAAGCATAGACTTGTAACAAAAAGAGACAAAAAGAGAGAAGGTACTTACTTTCATGTACCTTTTAAAAAAAAAGCCTTAGGTGACCGTGGTCTTTTCCGTAGGCTTTTCTCTCCACGGATAAACCTAATCTGTTCCCCGTTTTTTACATCGACTGTGATACACGATCCCTATTGATCGCCCCCCCCCCCGCACGTTTTTTTTTTCTTCCCGCGATCCCTTTTGATCGAAATTATCCCCCCCCCCCCAAGAAAAGCTCTACTTTGTAATTTGTCCATTTTCTGTATTTAGCCCTGTGTGGCTATAATAAAAATATATCTATCTATCTATTCATCTATCTATCTATCTATCTATCTTTCTATCTATCTATCTATCTATCTATCTATCAGTCTGTCTGTCTGCCTGTCTGTCTGCCTGCCTGTCTGCCTGCCTGCCTGCCTGCCTGCCTGTCTGTCTGTCTGTCTGTCTGCCTGCCTGCCTGCCTGCCTGTCTGTCTGTCTGTCTGTCTGTCTGCCCGCCTGTCTATCTATTTATCTATCTATCTATCTATCTATCTATCTATCTAAATATATATAAATTAAAAATAAAAGAAGTCAAATGGTAGTATTAGAAATGGTAGAGAGCAGCATATTTTCTCTTTACATATACTTTCAGAAATATGGCAAATCTTAATCCTTCATTAATGATATCTATTGCCAAGAACAAGTTAACAGGAACTTCAGGTTTCTCCTATCAGCTTGTTCAAACTGGATGAAATTTGGAACTGCCATTTTTTTTTTTTTTTTTTTTTTTTTTTCATCATGTAACCTCGTGGGCATCGGTACCATTTTCCTCTTTCTCCGTTCTTCCATTCTCCGAACTTTCCATCTTTCCGACGAAGGGCTACGCCCGAAACGTCATACACTCTCTCTTTCCTTTCCTGAGCGTCCAATAATACTATCCATATCACGTCCTCACTTTGTTGTTTTTTTGTTTTTTTGTTATTGTGTTTTTGAACTATATATATATATATATATATATATATATATATATATATATATATATACACACATATACATATATATATATCTCTTTTATCATTTACGTGTTTCAGTCATTAGACTGCGGCCATGCTGGGGCACTGCCTTTAAGGGCTTAGTCGAACAAGTCACCCCCAGTATGAATATATTTTAAATATAGATGTGTTATATAATAGATATTTGAGTATTGGTTTATTCGAATGTTATAACGATGCCTGAATTAACAACTTCTTTTAAATTATGTCTTTTATATATACTATGCATTGTTTGCATAGTATTTTTAAAAATCAAAATCCATAAATTTACGCACTGATGCATCTAGCGACATATGCATATAGACATACATACACACACATGTGGCAACGCAAGCTCGATTCTCTACATGGGAGACACACCCACTTGAAATATCAGCCAAAATTCTCTCAAATCATACCCCATGATTTTGAAGAAAACTGTATGGGGTCGCACATTGAATAAATTAGTTCCGGATGCACTGTGTCAGTACAAACATATATTATATATGTTATCTACATATATTATATCTCCATACAGGCATATATTATGATTGTTATCTATATACTTATATACTTTATACATATTCATGAGTAATAGAATATATTACATAAATGTATGTATAGTCACACCTTGCTTCAGTACTCATGTACACAAATCAAAACGTGCTGTATTCGTTATTTGTCCATAAACCAGACCCGAGTTTAAGCTATGACGATCTTGTTTTTCCTTCTTGATCTGTGTATCTCGGACTCTTGTCTAGTGGTGGTCTGCCCTTGAGCAGATCCTGTGCATGTGAGCCTTCTCCAGCACTCTCTATACAACCTGGGAGAATCTGCATCCTTCCCCGCCGCAGTTAAGTAGGTTACTGGAACTTCGGCTACCATGACTAGACTTCGGATGAATACTGGTGTGGTTTCCAGTTGCCTTCTTTAAGCAGGTGGAATTTGAACTCGGAATGTTGTGAGCCGGAAAATATATCGTAAAGTATTTCTACCGACGTGCCAACGATTCCGTTACTCTTTCACATGCAGAGCAACATGAAATGAACTGTTTTGGTTCAAGAACAAAACGGGCCACCGGGTCCGGAAATCGAACCCATGATCTAGCTATCGTGAGAGTAATATCCTAACTATTAGGCCACTCGCCTTCACGTGGGCTACTTCTGGATTACTTTATCTAAGTTGTCATGCTTATTATATAAAAGTCGATACGTTTGGCTGCTATATCTAGCATGTTGTGCGATTAAGAGGCAACTAACAGCAGATATCTCACCTCTTTAAAATAAGCTGTCTAACTTTTGGTCGAAGATGAGCAGGTAGTTCCATGATCCATTTCATGTGTGTGTTTGAGTCATGGATGGTAAAAGCTGCAGCTTATGGCGTGCAGCTGTTACCATAACCATTTATAAATATCTCCGTTCAGTTAAATGCAATAGAGAATCATGACAAATGGCAGTGTATAGGTTGTATGTGTGAATGTGCATATGTATGTAACCATATACATACATACATACACACACACACGCACGCACACACACACACGCACACACACACACACACATATATATATATACATACATATGCATACATAAATACATACATACATATACATATGCATATGTACATATATATATATATATATGTATATATATATGTATGTATATGTATATATGTATATATATGTTTATGCATGTACATGTATATATATGTATATATATATATATATATATATATATATATATATATATATATATATATAGTTAAAGAAGTGATTTTTTTAAATTCTCAAAGGCAGGATAATGCTAATAATATAGCGTGAACAGGATTAGCTACCCCTATTTTGCAGAAAAAAGAGGTAGCTTATCCTGTCCAGGCTATATTATTAGCATTATCCTGCGTTTGAGAATTTAAAAAAATCACTTCTTTAACTTTCTAAGACATCTCAACGCTTCTAAAACAAACTTCGTTTGTTTGTTTACGTAATTCGAATTTAACACACACACACACACACACACACACACACACACACACACACACACACACACACACACACACACACACACACACACACACACACACACACACACACACATACATATATATATATATAAATATATATATAAAATTTGAAAAGTTGCATTCCCTCGCTTTCGGTAAATATGTTACTTATTTTTGGTAGTTTTTTTTACTTATTTAGTCCCCCGATAGCGTGAGGTATTAATACACAGTTAATGCCCTTTTTATATATATTTAAATATATCTATGGAGAAACGATGAATCTTTTCATTACGAAATTTTTCGTTATTTTTTCATTATGAGGTTTTTTCACGCTGACTACTTGATAAATTCTTATAAAGAATTTATCCTATATTATATTATATAAATATATATATACAATTGTCCTTGCCTTCGAAACGCGGAGTAGATGGACAGGGACAACTGATGAAAGGATATATATATGTATATATGGTGGTTGTCTACTCCTTAAACAGAGTTTGACCACCTCCTGCACCTACACCTTAGCCCTTTCATGGCGTCTGATGTGGCTTTTTAAACCAGACAGTGTTTTGAAAAAACACCCACACAGATTGCACCTCTGATTTGCACTACCATAGAAAAGTCAAAGCAAAACAATGTAGAAATAGTTTTGCCTGTTGATTTTGTAACTGGTGATAAATTTGCTGAAAATGCCACAGTTGGTCAAGCTACAGTAGAGGAAGGTATTCCTGCAGGATGTATGGGTTTGGATGTTGGAGAAGAGACAAACAAGAAATTTTCTGAAATTATTGCTACGGCTAAGACTATTGTATATGTATATATATATATATATATATATATATATATATATATATATATATATATCCTAATTTTATATCAATGTAAAACAAGTGTTATAGGAAGCTACTTCCTTCTAAGAGATGAACGGTTTCTGAAATGTGATTGCTACTGGTTCTCTAATAGAAATGACATAAGATATCTATATCTGTCCACTATCGAGTACAAAAATCTGGTCAGATGCTTAAGCTTAAATAGCACAACATATAATTGTTATTATATAGAAAGAAATTAAAGGTGTGCTTTTAAAGATAGAGTTGACTGTTTCTATATAAAAGGTGATGAAAAATCTTCTAGCTGCATAAACTGTACTTTAAAACCTGGAAACCTGGAACAGACTTTAAAAATACGATAAACACAATATCTTTCAGGCAATATTATATGGAAAAAGGCGAAACATTCAAATGTTATTTGAAGAAACTATTGCAAAAAAAAAAAAAAAAAAAAAAGAGAGAGAGAGAGAATTATATAACCATGGATTTGAGATTGAACCAGTTTATTTATAAACGAATCAAGGGAGATGTGGTCTTTTTATCTCAGGGTAGCTTCATATAATTATTCATGGTTTCCGTCCCAAATACTGAAGACTCGTTTCATCTAAGCTCGCAGAAATAATCCTATCAATAGTCTTTTGAAGAACTTAAAAGTTCTTTACATAAACACACACACACAGATACATACATACACATGCACATCACATATACCACCGTCTCAGACACATACACGCAAATATACATACACAGACTCATACACAGACATATATTTACACACAGACACATACATACAAATGCACATCACATATACCACCGTCTCAGACACATACACACAGATATACATCTACAGACTCATACGCAGACATATATTTACACACAGACGTACATAAACAGACTCCTATACATCCGCTGAGATATATACAGATTTACACAGATACACACATAGGATCACACATACATATACAGGATCACACTCACACTGTTATATACACACATAGATTAATATACACACAGTCATACACACACAAATGCACATATATATGCATAGACTCATACGCTTACACACATAACCCTGCATTGTCATATACGTACATACACAAACCCACACACATACACAGAGATGCAAAAACACTCGTATAGGTACACAAACTAACACACGTATATAACGACGCGCACACATTAACTTGTACACACACACACATACTCACACACACACATACTCACACACACACATACTCACACACACACATACTCACACACACACACGATTTTGAATTATAGAAAAAGACGCAAACGTTCTCAAAAGAGGCCTTGAAGAGCTCAATTATGAGAAACTGAGGATTTATTCGCTCTGTCTATTACGACCGGAATAGAAACAGGAAAAACCCCTTTGGCTTTATAGAATATTTGTAAGGCTCTGCATCTCATTTACATATCTTGTGTTAGATATAGTAGTCTGAAAGAAGGTCAATGAAGACTTGAAATTGTTATGGTCGTCTTCCTAATCACAAACTCACAATAAGATTTTTATCGAAAGCATGGTCTCTACGATATCAATACAGGGTGCAGTAGAAAAACTCAGTTTTACCATTTCTTGATAAATGTTTCAATAGCCAACACTCGCTGTCCACTGATCCGAACCATGGTGATAATTGATAAAACGATAAACCATTAGCCGTATCCATCCTCATATGTATGTGAGTAATATATATATATATATCTATATATCTATATATAGGCGCAGGAGTGGCTGTGTGGTAAGTAGCTTGCTTACCAGCTACATGGTTCCGGGTTCAGTCCCACTGCATGGCACCTTGGGCAAGTGTCTTCTACTATAGCCTCGGGCAGACCAAAGCCTTGTGAGTGGATTTGGTGGACGGAAACTGAAAGAAGCCCGTCGTATATATGTGTATATATATATATGTGTGCGTTTATGTGTATGTATTTGTCCCCCCACCATCGCTTGACAACCGATGGTGGTGTGTTTACGTCCCCGCAACTTAGCGGTTCGGCAAAAGAGACCGATAGAATAAGTACTAGGCTTCCAATGAATAAGTTCTGGAGTTGATTTGCTCGACTAAAGGCGGTGCTCCAGCATGGCCACAGTCAAATGACTGAAACAAGTAAAATAGTAAAAGAGTAAAAGAGTATATATATATATATATATATATATATATATATATATAGCATGCGACGTGTAAACTGTCGCCATTTTATATTTTTGATTTTACGCATGCGCATTGCTTGTTTCTGACTTTGTCGACTACACAGTATAGTAGGGTCAGTTGGGCACGGTCTGTGAGAAAAACAGCACCATGACGCAATTCACTCTGCCAGAAATTTGGAAACGGCATGCTGTACTGCTTGGCATTTGCGCTGGAAACTCCAATACGAACATTTCAGAGTGTTAGGGTGTCAATCTGAGGACATGTACCGAGGGTGATAAAAATCAAACAACCAGTCAACATCATGGTGGTGGAGCGATCACTAGTGATGGCGACGTTATGCCTACATTCATCTTCCCACACGGCCTCACACTCAACACGAAGGCTTAGATCAAATGCCTGGAAGCGGCTGCCCTGGATTAAGAGGGTGGCTACTGGAAGACCCTATGTCTTCAGTTCAAAGATGAACTGAAGGTAAGTATTATGGCAGCATTCACCAACTTAAACAAGGAGATCGCCCAGATGAGTTGCAGGAGATTCTGGAGGTCGTGGTCGAAGTCAATGCGATTTTATTGAATACATTTATTCTTTAGTATTTCAAGATATCTTTATGTAATTTTGGTAAATATATCTGTCAAGATGAGGTATCTGTGTTATTTTCCTTTTTCCGTAATTTAGTCGACAGTTTATACACTGCACCCTGTGTGTGTGTGTATATATATATATATATATATAGATATGCAGGGCAGGGAATCATCAATTAGTAATAAAATTAATAATTAACGATTCTGCCGGGTAGCTCAGTATGAAAAAAACCTTTTTCGGTAAAATTTATAATCATAAATTGATTATATATATATATATATATATATATATATATATATATATATATATAAATGTGCACACACACATATACACACACATATACATTTATTTATATATTTACATACACACACATGTATACATACGGTAGATATAGAGTTGTTCCATTTATATGTGGTTTGCAGTAATACGAGAAAATAAAACAACAAGCATGTTGAAAATATTAAAAATAATATAAAAATAATGACGCGCAATAGATTCTTTCGATTCAGTATTTAACCGTATAGAAAGACAGTATCACAGAGATATGTAGATATATAACTGCATCAGTAGGCAGATAGATATGTACATAGAACGATGACAAGCAAATAGATAGATGGACTGATGGACAAGTAGGTGGATGGATGGATGGATAGCGGTTTATGGATATTGTTTTATTGGTTAATTGGTTTCAGCCAGAGGCTGAGGCCATGCTGGGGCACTGCCTTCAGATAGATAGATAGATAGATAGATAGATAGATAGATAGATAGGTAGACAGATAGTTTGGTTGATAGGTAAACAGTTAGAATTGTTAGATTGACAGGTTTTATATATATGCATGTACCTATGAACGCATATATTTGCATGTATATGTATGTATGTATATACAAACATACACTTATATACATAAATGGATACATAAATACATACATACACTTATATTACGTATATATATTCATTCATAAATGCATACATACATGCATACATACACCCACCCACACACAAATATACATATATATGTATTTATGTACATATGTGTATATCACGTCACTTGATGCAGCACATAGGAGGTTTCAGTTGAGATAATATAAAATGCTTTTACAACTTATTTCATGTCTATTGTTGTTTATTAAATATTTGTTGAATTCCAAGTAAGGCTTCATTCCTTCGAATATGTTTTAAAATGGCGGCACCGTTAAGAAATGTGAGCTCGAGATGGCATGGAAAATAAATGAATAAATAAAGAATGAATAAATAAAGAATTGAAATAAAATAAATGAAAAAACAAAGACATGAAGATAAACTTTAAAATTTCGTAAATACACTAAAATTTACAGAAAATGGGGAAAAGCTATTCAGAATATTTTGAAGCCTGCGTGCATGTGATTTTTATCTGTGAGAAATAATAATAATAATAATAATGATAATAATAATAATAATAATAATAAATAATAATAATAATAATAATAGTAATAATAATAGTAATAATAATAATAATAATCATCCTCATCATCGTCGTCGTCATCGTCGTCATCATCATCATCATTACCCCACCATCATCGTTGTTGTTATTATTATTATTATTATTGTTATTATTATTTTATGTTTGACTTTTGCTTTGCATTTGTACAAGTTGGATCCAAGTCTCACCCACTTATTATTATTATTATTATTATTATTATTATTATTATTATTATTATTATTATTATTATTATTATCGTTATCATCATCATTATTATTATTATTATTGAGTGAGAGAGCAATGCATGCCATCAAAATGACACTGGGGTACAAATATACGAAGCCCAATATATCCATCATGACTACTCGTCTGATAAGGGTAAATCAGGCACATACATCACGACCATATGTGCGCGGCATGGTGATCTCGTATTAAGATAAGCAGCGCATGACCTTCCAGTGGTGGTGGTATTGGGGGCTGTTAGAATTTTCTTGGTTGTCAAACGAAACACCAATGTTTCCAAAGGTGAATTGTCTAAACCCCAAAGAATTCCTCTCAACACATGGCTATGATGTTCCCCCTCTACTTCTGCTCGTGATCAGAGATGCACATATCGTCAGCCACTAAGGGACATGCTCAACTGATTAAGAGCAAGCAACTGATAAGCAAATCTGTGCTATTGAGCAGAATATTCGATGTATCCTATCTTTTATACCATGTATATGATAACACTTCCAATCAGTTAAGATCAGAAGCCACAAGAGCCAGTGCCTGATATTGCATCAGGGCATGTATTATTATCATCATCATCATCATCATCATCATCATCATCATCATCATCATAGAGGTCGCACAGTATACAATATCGTGAGGTTGCTGATTGAAGATATTGTGTATACCAGGGAGTTGTACTGTTTGTCAAGTCACAACACGAATCTCAGACAGGCAGTACATTATGTATTATGTATTATTATTATTATTATTATTATTATTATTATTATTATTATTATTATTATTATTATTGTTATTATTGTTATCATTATTATTATTAATAAGGCAGCAAGCTCAAATCCCGCCGAAGTGGACTTTCCTTTCCCTCTTCCGGGGAATAATGTACCAACCAAGTAGTGAGGTCGATGGAATCGACTTGCCCACTTTTCTCAAAATTGCTGGCCTTGTGCCAAAAAATAGAAACAATTATAATTATTTTATAATTATTAAGGCTGAGAGCGGAGTGGTGCTGTACATCCTAAGTTCAAATCACACTCAGATCGACCTTGCCTTTCATCTCTACAGGGTCAATAAAATAAAATACCAGTCAATTTCTCAGAGTGATGGCATCGACTCAGTTCTGTTCTCTGGTTTCTTGATAAGTACCAGACATTTTGTATAGGATTCGAGTAAATCGTATACAACATTTTAGAGCAATTAGGTTTAAAGAAACAAACGAAAATGCACATCCGCACACACGCATACATGCACACATACACACATACACACGTAATCAGAGCGCAGTGAGTCGGAACAAACATCGCAGGACGATGGTACTGGATTTTGTAGCTATTTTTAGCTGATAAATCGACCATGTAGAGGTTTACTAGTTGTTTTTTTTAATGAGTTTTATTCAGTACTGTTTTGGACATTGGAGACATGCTTGTACATATTTCTTAACCCTTTCATTCGAATCGTAGAGATACAAATATTCAATGTACCTATCACAAACCCTTCGGTCCAAGAACGGACCAAGTCAGTGAAGATATTGAATAAGATGAAGTGAGTGAAAGGCTCCAAAAGGTTCGCATTCTCTCCTGATAACCCCTGAAATCAACTGGCGTTCGGTATGCAGAGATTTCGATCGGCAAAACTTGTACAAGCAAGTTGTCTGCAAGTCTCTATACAGAGTTTACCTTACATATTAAAACTGAAAATGTTTGTGTGTGTGTATGTGTGTGCGTGTATCGGTATGTCCTCATTTTGTGCCAAAATGGCTCGACCGATTTTTCTTAAACTTCACACGCACATTGTTTATGTGTCACGGGAGGTTTTAAGTATAAATTGATTTCGAAACAATGTTCGGGTAAACGGCAGGAGGAATAACATTTTGGGCGCCGTTGGACGGCGGGCGTGATTATTTTAAGCTTCCAAGGGAAATAACCCATTCACTCCTTCGTAAATTATTTGGTTAAAATGAAATTGAGTATACTTATTTCTTAGCATTTGAACTATTTTAGTTATTTTCTCAATTTATCCAGTACAAGGCTTAAACAAGTTAATAATATTCTCCTAAACAATAGATCCACTTATTTCGGTAAGTGACTTATTCACGAATATACCAACACTAGCGCTGCTGAGGATAATATTCTCTGGGAACGCACAAAAGCTTTTTCACAGTTAATTACTTTGAATTGTTATTATCTCATATCTGATTAACTTGTTATTACATAACATGTTTCAGGATTTTAGTATACATACCTTATTAGTATTTCCTCCTACGTTCTATATACTCTGGGAACATATTAAAGCCCTTTTCGGTGCTACTTTATTTGAATTCTTACTATAGGGTAATTAATTTCATGTTATTACATAACTGACTTCACAATTAGGGTATTCATAGCTTATCGGGGATTCCTAAAAACAAGATCCTTTGTAAGATAGTTCAGTATTCTCAATATATATATATATATATATATATATATATATATATATATATATATATATATATATATATATATATATATATATAGATATATATATATATATATATGTATATATATGTATATATATCCACCTATATATATATGGATATATATATATATATATACATACATATATATATATATTTGTATATATTTGTATATATACATACATATATATATATATATATATATATATATATATATATATATATGCTTTAGGTGCAAATGGTTTTGTTATACGATGCCATATTTTACAATCCTGTAAATAATAAAAATGGTATTTTTATATAAGCTTAAAGTTTATGGCGTCCACCGAGCATTGACTAAGGAAAATAGTCTAACAACTGGGCATAGTCTAATAGTCTAATAACGCGTGTAAAGGTAACACACTTAGACATGTTAACAAAGGGATGTGGGTTCGCGTCCCACGCGGATGGGAAAGTCTTCTTTTTTCTGTTGAGGGCCTATATGCCTCGTTATTACACTATTTTCCTTAGTCATTGCACGGTGAACGGCATAAGCTTTAAGCTTATATAAAAATACCATTATTATCATTTACAGAATTGGGATCGTATAATAAAGCCATTCGCACCGAAATCATATATATATATATATATATATATATATATATATATATGCTTATTATAGCCTCAGGCCGACCAAAATCTTGGGAGTGGATTTCATACTCGGAAACTAAAAGAAGACTGTCGTATATTTGTTTATATTTGTGTATGTGTGTGCCTGTGTTTTGTGTTTGTACCCCCACCATTGCTTGATAACTGTAACTTCCTGTAACTTAGGCTTACAAAGAATAAATCCTGTGGTTGATTTCTTCGACCAACGGCGGTGCTCCAGCATGGCCGCAGTCACATAACTGAAACAAGTAAAGCAATAAAAATCTATGCTATTTTAACCCCGAGCAAGGCCGGGTATCTCTGCTAGTACTTTTTAAATCAGTGATTCTCAACCGGGGTCCATTTGACCACTGAGGGTCCATATAAGATTTTTGTGGCTCCATGCAAGCAAAATAGTAAACTGAACATCAAAGGTAATATTTTAAGGGTCCATGAAAAACAAGTTTCTTTAGACATATTTATTGCAAGAAACAGCCCAGTTTCTTTCTCTAACATTTTACATAGTTCAAACTACGCAAGTGAATGTTTGAAAAACAAAATAGGAATCTTGAGAGAAGTATCTATAAAATCAGCTTTTAAACATCGAATGACTATGGGGGTCCACCAGAATAAAAATAATAATCAAAGGGGTCCGTAGATAAAAAGTGGTTGAAAACTACTGCTTTAAATCAACTAACTCTAAGCAGTATAAAGTTGGACACTGTATAACACGATTTTTGTCTTTGGGTAGTAACTGTTATTTCCCATTTGCTTACCCCTAGAAAGTATGAAAATTTACTAATATTTCCATCAAACTTTGCTTTTGTTAAATTTATTCAAACCCCAAAGTATCTCTCTCAACACATGGCTATGATACTCTCCCAATACTCCTGCTCATCGTTAGGGATGTACATATTGTCAGTCACTAAGAGACATGGTCAAGTGGTTAAGGTCGAGCAATTGACAAGCAAATCTGTGGCATTGAGCAAAATATTTGCTATAACAATATTATTCTTCAGCAAATCAGCACTGAATCTGTCTGAAATGTAATGGAAAATAGGTCAGTTTCAAAGCATTGATGTCCAGGTCACAAAAGCAAAGTCACTTCCTTTGATTTCTAGATAGAAGCAAATCGGAAATAACACTTACTAAATAATAAACACTGTAAACATCGGTTTTAGATTAAAGTGATATTCTTTTCCAAGTCTCAATTTATAAATTATTAAAGTAATGGATGGAGGTTTCTTTTCAGGTTCTGACTGACTCCTCTCTTTTGACAAGGGGATAACAGCACATCTCTAGATTCCTGCTTCATGCTTTAAAAATACTGTAGTGCTTCTTGCTTTTATTTTTATACCTACTTTATTTGTTTAGATTTTATTTACAATAAACAGACGCTAAAAATCAGCATTTATTGATGTTACATTAGTGGGAGAGAAAAGAATAAGATCAGACAAGGATGTCACTTGGCCAGTAGCGGGGAAAAGCAGTTCTTAAACACACACACACACACACACACACACACACAAACATTCGTACAGACATTCACTTACACAAACACAGAAGCAAACATACATTCGCACATTCAGGCAAATACAAGTGCACACATGCACAAAAGCAAACACACATGCCCACACACAAGCAAACATACACAGATATATAGGTATATACACACACATGCATATACATGTATATACGTGTTTGTGTGCATATGACTGTGTCTGTGTGCTTGTGAGTTTGTGTGTACGTACAACTATATGTAAACACATGCAAACAGAGAGGCAAACACATATCCACACACACACATGAACACAGACGCACACACACACGGATGTACACAGACACAGACACACATACACACGCACATACACACACACACACACACACAAACACACACACACAGAGGCAAACATACAGACAAACACAGGCAAATACGCATATGCATACACAGGCAAAACACACATGCACACACAGATTGACAAACATAAGCTTACATACATAGACAAGCACAGAGAGGTTCAATCAGACTTCTAGCATACTTAAAAGGCGCCATGCTTACATTGGAGTGAATGATGTGTGGAATGGACAAATACAGCCATCTTAGTAAGTGAACAACATCGGTAAATAACAGTGAGTGTATATAATTAGATTGTAGGTATATGGCTAGGAATGAATTTATAGTGGTAAGGCAACATTACACACACACACACACACACGCACACACACACACACACACACACACACACACACACATACGCATATAAACAATATATATACGTACTTTGATACAGTTATACATCTACGCGCGTATGTGTATATGCATATGTAGATGTATCTCTCTCTCTCTCATTTTATCTATCTATCTATCTATCTATCTATCTATCTATCTATCTATCCATCTCTCTCTCTCTCTCTCTCTCTCTCTCTCTATATATATATATATATATATATATATATATATATATACATATGCATACATACATATACATATGCATACATACATATACATATGCATGTGTGTCGATATGCACCTCTCTTACCTTATATATATATATATATATATATATATATATATATATAAACACACACATAAATATATATATATAGGTATAAACACACATGCATATACATGTATATACATGTGTGTGTTTGTGAGTTTGTGTGTACGTATGTACAACTATATGTAAACACATGCATATGTAAATATGAGTGGGTGTACCTATGTATGTACGTTTCGATGCGTGTGTGCTAGTGTGTGTCGGTGTGTGTAGGCATATATACACTGAATGTTTGCGTGTATATAGATAGATAAATAAAGGTTATAAGATAAATAAATAGATAAAAATACATGCATCTGACTTTGAATATATAAATTATTCAGTTTCGAGAAAAAAAAATATTGAGGGATTTGATAACAAAATTTGCAAAGAAAATGCTTTTAAAGGTACACACGCGTACATAATAATAATAATAATAATAATAATAATAATAATCCCACCAAGGGTAGAGAATAACAAAAGTAACAGTAGAAATGGCAACAGTCTCTCTTCCACCGTCACGTACTCTCTCTCAATCATCTTCATCATCATCAACCACCACTACAATCACCACCACCACCACCACTATCACATAGCACTGCAATTAACATCATCATCATCATCGTCATCGTCGTCATCATCATTATCATCATCAGCAGCACCAACACCACGATGAAAGCCATTATCATCATGATTATCCTAAAAAACATTTACAGCGTTAATTATTTCGAATTTTTGCCACAAGGCAGCTAAAGGGGGAAGTGGGGATGAGTTGATTACATCGACCTCAGTGTTCAACCGGTACTTATTTTATCGATCCCGAAAGGATGAAAGGCAAAGTCGATCAAGGCGGAATTTGAACACAGTACGTAGCGACGGGCGAAATACCGCTAAGCAAGTCACCGGTGTGCTAACGATTCTGCCAGTTCGCCACTTTAACATCCACAACAATAATACACGGTAAAAATTAGGAAACGCAAATTTTGCAAAGAAAATGCTTTTAAAGGTACACACGCGTACATAATAATAATAATAATAATAATAATAATAATAATAATAATAATAATAATAATAATAATAACAATAACAATAATAATGATAATATTACCACCACCACCACCACCAACAACAACAACAACGATGATTTCAAATTTTTGCCAAAAGGCAGCTTGGGGAAGGGGATTAAGTCGATTACATCGACCCCAGTGATGATGGGTATACTGGGCTTCGTATATTTGTGCCCCAGTGTCACTTTGATGGCATGACCTGCTCTCTCACTCAATCATCATCATAATAATAATAATAAGAAGAAGAAGAATAAGAATAAGAATGATAATAATAATAATAATAATAGCAGTACCAGGTAGTGGCTCTCATGGATTCTGATCTGAATTGATTGAAAGTGTTATCATGTACATTGTTTTGTCTTGGTATAAACGATTGACTACAGCGTATATGTGTGTATCGTCCTCGAATTTTTGCCTGATAAAACGTATTTACTTTTAAAGGAACCAGTCGGCATTGTAAAGCGATGTCGTCTATAATGCAACTTCACAAAGAAACAATTTTCTATCCGGGGGGTGGGGGTGGGGGTGGAAATTTATTGCTGTGTCACGGTGACTTTCCTCCGATGTAAATAAAAGTCCTCATCAAGAATATAACAACATGGAAAGATCTATTTACTTGCGTGTAAACTCGTCATTATATAATTATGTTGCAGCATCCTTCAACTGTAAGTGATACCAGTCATTAAGAAAATAGCTTTAGGTATCGTTAAGTTTAATCTCTTAAACCATGGTGGTTAATATTTATTCCATCGGCACTCTTGAAAGGTTATATGTGATTCTCTAATATAAAGTTATGTAGAATTTATTATACTCATAGTTTACACCAAAAGATTAAATATCGGAATGTATTTAACGTTTGCGTTTTAGAAATTATTCTTTGAGCTAGTTAAGGCGGCGAGCTGGTAGAATCATTAACATGCCGGACAAAATGCATAGCGGCATTTCGTCCGTCCTCTCATTCTAAATTCAAATTCTTACCTTTCATCCTTCCGGAGTCGATAAATTAAGTACCAGTTGAGTACTGGTGTCGATGTCATCGACATACCCCCTTCCCCAAAATTTCAGGTCTTGTGCCTTTAGTAGGAAGGATTATTGTTATTAGATATAGTGCCTATAGTAGAAATGATTATTATTATTATTATTATTATTATTATTATTATTATTATTATTATTATTATTATTATTATTATTATTATTTAGTAGTCTTATTTTTATCACGTGCTTTATCACTACTGAGCGCAGCTCTGTGTGCCTTGGGTATATGCTGTGTTTGTTGTGGTGCTCTTATTTTCACTGTATTGAAAGTGTTTTACGTAGGATGTGTGCGCTGCCTACTAGTGCTATTTTCTGTATGTTATATATACCTGCAAATCCTGGTGTTTTTGTTATGTTTTCGTCTGAATGTTTCTTTATCATAACTAATGCGTGTACTATGATCTACATTTCAGTTACCTCTATTTCCAGGTCTTTGTATTTTGAAAGTTTCTCCATTTCTTTTAGGGAAACGTTGTCATCTGCTGGTATTGGTACATCAATTAGAAAGCATTTTTTTCCTTCATGATCTTTGACAACAATATCTGGTCTATTGGCCTTAATTTCTCTATCCGTGTGTATTAGCATATCCCAGAGTATGGTTGCTTTCTCACTTTCAGTGACCTTTTCTAGCATGTACTATCTTTTTTCTGTTGTTATTCCATAGTGCTGTCATAGCTTCCAGTGCATATAGGTCCCAATTCTGTCCTGCCTGTGAACATATTCCTTCTTAGCCAGGACTGGGCAGCCAGAGACAATATGATTTATTGTTCCTTCTCCGTCGCCACATATTCTGCAGTTACTTGTATTTCTTTACATTATGTGTTTTTGGTGATTTCTGGTGGGAAGGCTTTGATTTTGTGCTGCAGTTAAAAATCCTTCAGTCTCTGCTTTGAGCCCTGAGCTTTTCCGTCATTGTTAGGGTTTTGCTTTTTCTATTACTTTTCTGTTTAGCTTCACCCAATATTTGCCATGAAGGGGCTTTTCTTGCCATCGTTTTATCATGATTCGTTGTTGTTCTAGTCTTAGTTTGGATTTCAGTTGTTTTACAGCTTTTGATGTTTCTTCTTTTTCTTCATAGTTGTTAGGTACTATGACTTCTTTTTTTGTATTTGTCAGCTTCCTTAAAGACTGAAACTGTCTTTTGTTTTGTTCGTGTTTTGTGGCTATTTATTATTATTATTATTATTATTATTATTATTATTATTATTATTATTATTATTATTATTATTATTATTATTATTATTATTATTATTATTATTATCATTATTATTATTATTATAGACGTCGCACAGTATACAATATCGTGAGGTTGTTGATTGAAGATATTGTGTCTACCGGGGGTTTGTATTGTTTGTCAAGTCACAACAAGGACCTCAGACAGAGAGTACTTTACGCAATATGCGTGCAGTTTCAAGCAATGCCAACATTTGCAATACATCTAGATTGTAAGGTGTCTCTAAGGTTTTCAGATGTTTTTTCAGATTGGGTGATATTGAACCCAATGCTCCGATTACAATAGGGATAACCTTTATATTCGACTCTTAGCTGCCACATTTTAGCGATCTCAATTCTCAGGTCTCCATATTTATCAACATTTTCTATTTCTTTCATGATGATATGTTTATCTCCTGGCGCTGCTACGTCGATTATTAGGCACTCTTATTTGTCCTTCGGTGCTCTAACACTTTGTTTGTATGGAAATCAAAGTCCCAGAGGATTTTTGCCTTCTTCTTTTCGTCCATTACCTTTTCCAGTGTATGTTGGTACCAAGGACCTGTAACATATCCACATTTACGGCATAGTAGCCCGTGGAGGTTTTGGGTTACTCTGTCGTGTTTATGCTTGTACTTTTTCTGCACAAGCACTAACAATGTAAGTCACACTTTCGAGATTATTATTATTATTATTATTATTATTATTATTATTATTATTATTATTATTATTATTATTATTATTATTATTGTTATTATTATTGTTATTATTATATGTTTGGCTTTTTCTTTGTATTTGTACAAATTGACTCCAAGTCTCACCCAGAGACCTCGAGAGACAGCAGTTAGAAGTTCAAATTGGTGCTATGACTATGGTGCCACACTTTTGGTTTTGCACAGAATATTGTTCTAGAGAATGCCTGTCAAAACATAAGAAGATTAGAAGTTTGTTTTAAAAGTAATTTGATGGTAAGATGATAGTGTGATGATATGATGACAGTAAAAGGTGTTTGCTATTATGTACATTTAAGTGTTTTGATACTGTTTACTGATTAAAATGTTTTGGGGATTATATAGACAATATTTTTCTTAGGATATGAGCAGTTCCTATGAGCACTATTTTTTGAATTTCTTCCATTTTGGGTTTCCCGGTGTCTGAGATAGGTAACAATCAGCTCCTTTTGCTATCATTCCTAGAGCTCCTATGACAACAGGTATTGTTTTATTCTGAAGGTTCCACATTTTGCCAATTTCTATTTCAAGATCTTTATACTTGCTCGGTTTTAGGTAAGTCTTGACAGATGTATTTATGTCGATTGAGTTAGTCATATCGATGAGAAGGCATGTTTTTGCCTGAGATCTTTCAACATAATGTCTGGTATATTTGCATCTATCTTTCTGTTAGTTTGAACAGTAGAGTTCCAAAGGAGTGAGGTGTGATCATTTTCAAGCACTGGAGTTGGTTTGTGTTCCCACCAGTTTCTATCACGGGGCAGGTCCATGTGTTTGCAAATTACCAAGTGAATATACTTTGCCGCTCTATCATGCCTGCTGAGATACTCTGTAGACACAAGAAAACTGCACCTGGAGACAACATATTCGATGATTTCATTTTGTTGTTTACACACCCGACATATTGAGCTGTTGCTGTTCTTTAAGATGTTGGCCTGGTAGCTTCTTGTAGGTAGGCATTGATCTTAGGTTGCTATGATAAACCTATCTGTCTCTGATTTTAAGCCAGAAGACACTAACAATTGATGGGTAAGGGCCTTGTGAACATCAGCATTATTAGCTCTCTTTGGGTATTTGCCATTGAGAGGTTTTACTTGCCATTTATTAGTAAGAATATCTAAAGCAACAGTTTTAGCAAGGGTTTTCATACCTTTAGCTTTTTCTGTGCTTGTTTCCAGTACGTCTAATTCTGGGATTTGTTGTATTTGGAATTCACTTAGATATTTCTATGCCTGTTTTGTTACTGAGTATGATGCTTTCTTGTTTTCATGCATTAAGAGAAGTTTTAACATTCAGTCATCAGAGTTTTTCAGATCAGTGTTTAGGCCAACCGTGGCAATCTTCCGTGTCAATTCCAGTTGCAAAAGTCCACGGCCAGCCTATTTTGATTGAGAGAGCAATGCATGCCATCAAAGAGACACTGGGGTAAAATATACGAAGCAGCGAACTGGCAGAATCGTTAGCATGCTGGACGTAATGCTTAGCGGTATTTCGCCCGTCGCTACGTTATGAGTTCAAATTCCACTGAAGTCGACTTTGCCCTTCATCCTTTCGGGGTCGATAAAATAAATACCTGTTGAACACTGAGGTCGATGTAATTGACTCATCCCCTTCCTTCAAACAATTGCTACTCTCGTAGCAAAATTTGAAACAACAATAATAATAATAATAATAATAATGATATTATTATTATTATTATTATTATTATTATTATTATTATTATTATTATTATTATTATTATTATCTGAATTCTATCAATATAGAACCTGAGAAATAAGCATGGTTTTCTTTGACTGGTGGCTTTCACTTAATTGTGACTAAAGCTGCCTCTCATCAGGTGGAAACGATGCATATATTTATATTGAATATATTAAAGATTTTAGAGTTGGCATTTACAAGATATATTTCATCAGAACTGCCTATGGATATTAATTCATTATGGTGTCTACAAGAGTTGGAAATCTCCTCTGATGAAGTCCCGTTATTCATAGTCAGTCAAACACGGACTTAGTATCAAAACTCAGAGAGATTGCTCTCAATTAAAATTCACCAACCCTGTTATTCAAATCACTCTCTTATCTTGGCGATTCTGGTCTATGTATATCATTTGATTTACATGTTTATTTTTCTGTACAAACATTAGTATGACGTCTGTTTTTTCGTCAATATCGTTTGCGTTTAAAAATCACTAGAATACTTTGTGTCATCTTCTTACATCATCTAAAACATGATGTTGTAGAAGATACTCCCGAAAAGTGTATGCAAGCGTTATGACATCTAAATTTTACACTGGGTTTGTCTTATTATTGGCGATGAATGAAGCATAACGGCAGTTGTAGTAGTAACAACAACAATAACAACGAAAATAGCCGAAGTCTTTAGGCAATAAGATTTAATATTTCAATAATTCCTATTAAATAAGCCCATTCTCCCTCTATTTATTAAATATTGACGAGAAAAACAAAAACAAAAAACAAAAGCAAAAGCGAAAAACGCCTTCCAAAAAAGGAAAACAAAAGCAAAAAAAAGGAAAAAAAAACTTTGAGGGGATTTCAGCAAGAAATAAAATTACAAAGATGACTTGGATTACATAAAAATGTAAATGCAAATATTTAGTGAAAATTTTTGTTGAAAGTTATTTAATATTAGTTCGGATTGTTAATTCATTATGAAATAAGTTACGGAAGAATAACTTTCGAAAAATAATTTTTTAAAATTGATAAATAAATAGATGAGGTGAGATGTAGTTATGAAAGTACACACACACACACTCACACACGTAAGAACACATAAAAACACATCCATACCCACAGAAAGAGGAAATGAAAGTGGAAGGAAATTAGGAAGAAAAGAACGAAAGAAAAGGAGACAATAAAACGATTCACCCATTCTCGCACAAGTGTTGATATTGAAATGTTATTAAGGAAGAAAAGTTGGAAGATTATAACAACCCAAATCATCATCCAGTGACGAAACAAGTAAAGATTGACCTCCACTTATGGTTTATCGCTCGCCGTATCGTGAAGTAGTACAAGGTGAGTGGTAGATTCTTTATTTATCTTTATTTATTAAAAAAAGCATTTTTTTTTTACTTGTTTCGGTCATTGGACTACGGCCTTGTTGGGGTACTGCCTTGTTGGGGTACTGCCTTGAAGAGTTTTAGTCGAACAAATCGAGCCCAGTATTCATTTTTTTAGTACTTATTCTATCGGATCTCTTTTACCGCACAGTTAAGTTACAGGCACGTAAACAGACCAACACCAGTGGGAACAAACACAGACACAAATGTGCTTGTTTCCAGTCAAACACACACACACACACACACACACACACACACACACACACACACACACACACACACACACACACACACACATTGATATACGACGGGCGTCTTTCAGTTTTCGTCTGCCAAATCTACCCACAGAGCTTTAGTCGGCCTAGGAATATAGTAGAAGACATTTACCCAAGGTGCTGTGCAGTGGGACACTGAATTCGAGACTATGTACTTGGGAACCAAACTTCTAACCACATACACACGTCTACGCCTAACTTAACATGTCATTATTTATTGAAAGGTTTGTCTTTCTGTATGAATTACATATCTCCCCTTATTTTATAGTTTAACTAAAACAAATACAACTCGCGATATTTTTTGTTCAATATTCTTCGATATTAAGGCGGTGAGCTGGCAAAAATGTTGGGACGCCGGGCGAAATGCTTAGCGGTATTTCGTCTGCCTTTACTCTCTGAGTTCAAATTCCGCCGAAGTCGACTTTATCTTTCATCCTTTCCGAGTCGATAAATTAAGTACCAGTTGCGTACTGGTGTCGATCTAATCGACTGGACCCCTCCCACCAAATTTCGGGCCTTGTGTCTAGAGGAGAAAAGAATATTCTTCAGCGAGTTGGCAGGAACGTTAGGACGCCGGGCAAAATGCTTAATGGTATTTCGTCTGTCTTTACATTCTGAGTTTGAATACTGCCGATGTCGACTTTGCCTTTCATCCTTTCGGAGTCGATAAATTAAGTACCAATTGCATACTGGGGTCGACGATCTAATCGACTGGTCCATCCCCTAAAATTTTGGGTCTTGTGCCTAGAGTAGAAAAGAATATTCTTTGATATTTAAGGTGGCGAACTGGCAGAATTGTTAGCTCACTGGGCAAAATGCTAAGCTGTATTTCGTCCGTGCTTATGTCCTGAGTTCAAATCCTGCTGAGGTCGATTTTGTCTTTCATCATTTCAGGGACGATAAAATAAGTATCAGTTGAACGCTGGGGTCGATGTAATCGATTTATCACCTCAACCCGAACTTGGTGGCATTATGCCAAAATTAGAAACTAACATTTTCGATATTTCCGCCATTTCGCCCCATTTCCTTCGGAAACAAACAATATTTTTTTTCTACTGGAAAAGGAGAATTCTATAAGCAGATTTCACGGATTAAACCGATTATATTCAACAATTGTATCAAAATTCTGAAGTGTACGAAGGAAAATATTGGAAGTAAATGGAATTGTTCAGTTTGTCCCTTTCCTACATCATGGAGAACAAAAGGACGCCTGCAACAAGAGTCTGGTTTTCGGTTAAGCTTTAGAAAAAATTCTGTCTTCATGATTATAAGATAACTGAATAGCACTTACAGTAAATTTGGTGTTAGCATATATACACTACATACTGATATCTCTCTCTCTATCTCTCTATCTATGTGTGTGCGTGTGTGTGTGTGTGTGTGTATGTTTCTGTGTGTGAGATGGTAGTCTCTCGTAGTCCGGGATTTGAATATAACAATGAAATGTATGTGCTGTACAATAACTCACTTCCTCCATCAAATCTACGTTGCTTGAACAGATGAACAGTGTCAGGTGTCGAAGTGATCACAAAGTAGATTTAGATGAAAATTCTCGCTCAAGAGTACAACACACTACTCGGTTCAGGTATTGAAACTAAAATATTGCGATCATGAGTGCAACACGCTAACCATTTGGCCATGCACGCCCAACAGCCTACTTGTTTATATATATGTATGTATATATATATATATATATATATATATATATATATATATATATATATATATATATATATATATATATATATATATATATATATATATATATATATGTATACGTATCTATCTATCTATTTATCTATATGTATGTATGTATGTATGTTTGTATGTATGTATGTATGTATGTATATATATGTATATATATATATATGTATATATATATATATATATATATATATATATATATATATATATATATATATATATATATATATATATATATATATATATATATATATATGGTGGTTGTCTACTCCTTAAACAGAGTTTGACCACCTCCTGCACCTACACCTTAGCCCTTTCATAGCGTCTGATGTGGCTTTTTAAACCAGACAGTGTTTTGAAAAAACACCCACACAGATTGTACCTCTGATTTGCACTACCAATACCTGCAAGTAAGTTCTGCTCATTGTGGATCCTAACATGTCTTTTAAGACCCCCATTGGATTTGCAAACCCTCTGGCACACACCACATTCAAACGTGTGCACAGACATATAATCAGAATAGCTGGATGAGGTTTGTTTTCCATGGGTTCGCAGGTGAGATTTGAGGCCAGCCATGGACAGACATGGTCTGTCACAGACTGTGCACACAAAAAGGTCCTTGTCATTCACCTTCTCAGTCTTTACATTTTTCCTTAAATGTCTCTTGAGTCCTGCTTGCATCATCCTGGCCTCTTCAAATGCTTTCACTCCACTCCACACCCTTGTTCGCCATCCAACTCGATCTGAAGCGAGGACTTCTATATCTTTTGGAGCCATTCCAATTGACTTCATAGCAGTCCTTATGCCATCCTTAAACCTTTTTTTAGGTTTATGCCGATAACGTTTCCCCTCTGCAAGCTCACCATAAAACAGTAACAATCAACTGTCACGTTATATTGGCAAATAATCTTTACTCTAGAGTAAAGATTTTCAAATAGAAATTTTCTATTTTATTAGATTAGTAACACACACACACACACACACACACACACACACACACACACACACACACACACACACACACACACACACACACACACACACACATATATATATATTATAATTAAGGGTATCTAAGAGATACTACCATGCTAGAGATAGCAGTCAAAACTTGACTCTAAAACCAGTCACGATCTCTAGATCGTGAGTGCAATGCCTTGACCACTAGGCCATGCGCCCTTATCTCTTTCTCTCTTTCTCTCTCTCTTTTCCTCCCTCCCTCTCTCCCTCCCCCCTCTCCCTCTATATATATACGTACACACACATACATGTACAATGTGGTACCACATGGACGTAATACGTTAAAAGAGACCAAGCTACTGCCCGATATATTCTACCTCCGCTCTAAACTGCAATCCTCTTTACTATCCTTTATTAATGCGCACGGTTTTTTAACGATATAAATCTCTCATCCTTCAAAATTGCATGGTATATACACCCTCTACTGCCACTTAGTTATAAAACTCTAGATTCTGTGAAACGATTCCCATGTCTATCATTAGGATATCAGTAAAACCTTCTTCCAAATATTCTTGGGGTGCTTTCATTTTATATCTCATCCAATTCCTATTAATTAGCTGTTTTGATATTTCTGATGTTGCAACGAAGATATCCACATCAACCTGTTTCCTTCCTGAAAGCATCCGTTTCCTCTAACATTTTAAAATTCCTCCAAGCTATCTTTTGGCATAAAAAAACCAGTGACCTTTGATATTTTGGGCCGAGTGCATCATCTAATCAAAGGCAATGTAAAATGATGATAAATGATGATGCCTTTTATCACCCTGGATCTCTTTTATCTTTTCACCTCAATGCCTTCCAATATGACTTTAAAGATCTTATCTTTTACGCGTTCTTAAAAGCAATGGAGAAATCAGAGCAGTTCAACTTGACATCAACAAGACCTCAATCTACAGAGGTCTTTCAAACACTATACGATGGTCAATGGTTAACTGCGAACCTGGTTTCACAGAACAACACCGTAAACACACACATACTTTACATATCCCCAAAAAATAACACTCAACGCTATATTTTAATTATTCACCATATATCTATAAACAATATTGCCTATCCATTCATCTTCTAATATTCCTGAGACGGTCTTGAGGGTAAAGTCCTCAGTCATCTCTTCCATAGGGTCCTATTAAAAGCAGTCGTAATTACACTTTCTTGTTGGATTCCCAAGTGTAACCAACTGAGACTATGGATATTATCCAACCACCTCGTTTTTGGTTTACCTCTAGGTCTCTTGCTGGTTGGCTTGGTTTCAAGAAACCGTCTTGCGAGCCTTTTAAAAGGTTTAGCGACGTTAATGGGACGATTTCAACCGAAACTGGAGACCTTGTAAATACGACTGTTGGAATCTTTATAACTCGTGTATGGTGTTCTTCACACAAATTAACGAAATGTTAACTTCCTTTAATGAGACATAAAATCATATATTTGTTAAGCGATGATGTATAAAGCTGTGATAGTCATACATATTTTAAAGGGCTTTAACTGCGTATGTAAAAGGAATTTGGTTTCACCATATGAAAAGCTCTACAGACGAAGGTTCATCATTGTTAGTTATTCATTGTTATATGTTTACCATAGGAAGTGGATACTTTCTGAAATAATAACTAGACGTGCTATTAGATATATGATATGTAAAAGATCAAGGCCGTGAGCTGGCAGAATCGTTGGAACGTCGAACAAAATACTAAGCGGTATTTCTTTCGGCTCTTTACATTCTGAATTCAAAGTCTGCTGAGCTCATCTTTGCCTTTCATTTCTTCAGGGCATGATAAAACAAAGTACCAGTTAAAATAAAGTATAAAATAAAGTACCAGTTAAGTACTGGGGTCGACGAAATCGATTTGTCCTTTCTTTTAAAATTGCTGACATTGAACTCTGCAACAGACCATTCAGGGGTGAATATTATGATTTCAGTCACTTATACGCCATGGAAACCGATTAATCGGCCACATGAGTCCTAGGCCCAGAGAAAAATAATTTAAAAGATCAATGAAATTTCCAACTTCCGTTTCTAAATTTAAAATGATTTAATTTATTCAGTTACAAAATACTGAAATCATGATCTGTGTTTGATTTATAATTTCAGATTTTAATTGGAGAACAGAAGATATGGCCCTGTCTCAAACGCTTAAATTTTGGAGAACGATAACTTATGTCTTGATCGCAGTTAGTTTGTCGTTATTAATTGCAGTGATTGTAATCAGCAGTGAAAGAAACTGTTACATGGGTGAAGAGAAACCAGCTGAGCCCGTGATAGAGACAGCTGAGTGGTACAATGAACTGCTGCCAAATGAAATAGAGTTGGTCGTGAAGTTCTTGGAGGAGAGAAGTAATCTCTCGATTGTCACTGCAAAGAAAGCTCTTCTCAGTGATTCGTTTATTCATTTTATCGAGCTGAAAATGCCAGAGAAAAAAAATATTTTACGCTATCTTAATGAAAAAACATATTTACCAAACCGTGAAGCTAAGGCCGTAATATTTCGAGGAAATAAACCTATTCCTTGTGTTGAGGAATATGTTATAGGACCTCTTTCGAATATTACTTACATGCATAAAATTCGGACCATCCCATTTTATCAACGGCCAATAACTGTCATGGAGATGAAGAACCTGAAGTTTTATATTATAAAAAAGGTTGAAGATAAAACCAGGGATTTCTTATTGAAAGAGTATGATGCCCTTCCAATAAGTTGCATAGCACATTGTTTGCAATTTTACCTGTCCCCTGTACCCGAAGCTCTCGGTAAATCTAAACGTCGTTTACTCTGGTTAGGGTTTTCTTATAAAGCTATCTACGATATTTCACCTGTAAACTTTCAGTTTGAGGCTGACATAACTAGTCCAACTCCATCTGACTGGACTGTCGGTAAAGTTTGGTTTGACAATAAAATGTATAATAGTCTTACGCATCTCATACAGGATTATGATAAAACTTCCAACGAAAACACGACTAGATTTTACCAAAGAACTGTCTTCCAAGAAAAACCTTTCAGTGATTTCCACAAATATGAGCAAAAGGAAGAATCATCGGGTGGAAGCGATTCAAAGAAGTCATACACAATATTAAAACAATCAACTATTCATTATTTAAATTGGAAATTTCATTTTCATATAACTCCGTCTGTTGGCTTACGTATTCTTAACATTCGTTATTGGAACGAACAAATTGTTTACGAAATGAGTCTCCAAGAAATTGCTGTTTTATATTCAGGATTTAGTCCAGCAGGAATAATGCTAAATTTTATTGATGGTACAGCCTTATTTGGTACAAGAAGCAAAGGTCTTATCGCTGGTGTTGATTGTCCAAATCACGCAACCTTTTTGTCTCCTTACATCTATTCCTCCAATGATGGTGGGATGAAGAAAATGGAAAACGCATTGTGTGTTTTTGACCAGTCTACAACGGTTCCTCTTAGTCGGCATAAATTTAACACAATGCATGGAACTTTTTTTGACGCTTTGCTCGACAAAATTCTTGTTCTAAGAACTGTTGTGACATTTCTTTCGTACGACTACATTATAGATTATTTATTCCATAAAAATGGTGCCATTGAAGTCCAGATACATTCTACAGGTAAGCTTTTGGTAACTTCCTACAGCCCGAATAAAAGTCCATATGGGGTACAAATAAGCAAAACCACCATTGCTAATATACATAATCATTTGTTTCACTACAAAGTTGACTTAGACGTGAAAGGAACAGAAAATCGATTTGAAACTTGGAATTTACAACAGTATCGAACACATGTTCCTTGGGATGGATTGATCAAAAATAATTATCACATTCAGAAACGTTTAACTCGTGTTTTAATTGAAACAGAGACTAAAGCAACGTTTGATTATGAATCATCGAGTCCGAAATATCTGTTGTTTTATAACAAACTGTTTAACAACGAATTTGGAAATCCACGTAGTTATCGAGTTATAATTAACGATGTATCGAATCTATTATCGCCACATGATTACGGATTTTCAAGGACCGTCAGTTGGGCCTACCACCACATGAGTGTAACATCAAGGAAGGAAACTGAAGAGAGAAGTTCTTCAATATATGCCCTGTGGGATAATGGTGACCAAGTGGTGAACTTTGCCAACTTCTCAGACGGAGAATCCATTTGTGATAAGGTTTGTGATTATTTCTACATACAACACAATTCTTAAATGCGATTAGATATATATTTTGGTTTTATTTTAAGGATACTATAAGTTTAAGTCAGAGACTGTGGCCATGCTGGGGGCGCCGCTGTTAGGACTAATACTTTTTTTTACTCTATACTCGCTTCTAAAATAAACAAGCACTGGCGTTAATGTCGGCGCTCCAGCATGGCCACAATCTCTGGCAGAAACCAATTAAAGAATAATAGAACAACAGAATATACAAAAATTAGTGAGGGTGAAACGAGGCAATTCTATGAAAGCGTTACTTTTCTTCCCTTCCATATACGATTTCAGCTGTGACTCATTTGAAATCCATACATACACCGAAATATTCCAAACATAGCATCAATGAGTTCTCTCAAAGTGAAGGTATTATTTTACATAGCCACGGGCATGTCTGCGTGGCTTGGATGTTCACTTCGCAACTTCTGGGTTCGATCCCACGGTACACCACTTTCGGCAGGTATTTTTCTATTATAGCAATGGAATTTGATGGGCGAAAAGTCTGCAAAAGTCTGTCCTGTCGTGTCAATACAACTCAATATAAATTTGACATGTACCATCTGTAATCGTTTCTGTAAAGCAGTCGCTGGTCTACAGATACACAGGTGCAATTATCAACTACATAACTATATTGTAAATAACAAACATAGAATAAATTACTTGAGTGTATTTATATGGAAATAACCAGTTCTGTATTTATATATTTTCACTAGTCTTTTGTTTGTTTCGTAGGTTTGTGATGTTTTTTCCGGTTCAGCGGCTGTGTTTGAATGTTGTCCTCCTTTTATCATTTTGAGTTGACTAGAATTGTTTTGTCTTCTTTACTGAACATTCATATATCATCATCACCGGGAGAGTTCTTCCTCCTCCTCCTCCTCCTCCTCCTCCTCCTCCTCCTCCTCCTCCTCCTCCTCCTCCTCCTCCTCCTCCTCCTCCTCCTCCTCCTCATCATCATCATCATCATCATCATCATCATCATCATCATCATCATCATCATCAACTATACCGTATATATCTGCAAACGTGTCTGCTTGTATATAGATTTATTTTCACACTAGTCTAAAGAGTTTTAGGGTTTATATTGAATTCTTTTATATTTTTATAACCAAGCAGTTCTACAAGAAACATGGCTACAGACTAAAACCAGCTGAAGAACAAAAAAGTATGTTTAAAAAAAATAAATTAAAATACCCATCTATGACTCCCTTTAGATATGTGTACACCAGATGGCTAATCCCAGATGGCTAGTCTAGACACAAATGGGTACTTTAATTTAATGACGATGCAATTGCGTACACCGAGCTTTTTCAACTAGGCAACTTTTCCACAATATCAGTGAACCCATCTTAATATAATTCTGTATTTATTTGTGCTTACACTTAAATAAAGTAGCATGGGAGACCAACATCATATCGGGTATTGGGTATCATTGAAAATTTAGTTTGCTTTTTTGTTATCTCTCACAAAATGGTAACGAAACCCTCACAAGATGCACTCATTCACTGCTAAAAGTGAAGAAACCTGCTATCCACATGGTATATATTTACTCAGTAATCACCAGGGGACTCAACAGTTCAAAGAAGATTTCCTAAGTAATAACGATTTTGTTCCTCTTGTTTTACTGTCGTTAGTTTACCACCAGGATAAAGTTATTGAACAGTTCATAACTTTCATGGCCGAGTCAAATTACTGTAGGCACGGTGCTGGCATGATTGTGGTTAATAAGCTTGATTGTAACTACGTGGATACGGGTTCAGTGTTACTGTACGGTACCTTGAGCAATTGTCTTCTACTATAACCTCAATCTGAGGTTATAGTGAATTTCGGTTGACGAAAACTGTGCGAAAACCCGTCATTTATACACACACACACACACACACACACACACACACACACACACACACACACACACACACACACACACACACACACACACACACTCACATATATATATATATATGCGTGTGTTTGTGTGTGCATGAGTGTGTATGTGTGTATGTATGTCTATGTGTGCGAGTGTGTGTATTTGTATCTCTGTTTGTCCACCCATCACTGCTTAACATCCGGTGTTGCTTTGTTTACGTCCTCGTAACTTTGGCGATATAGACCAGTAGAATACGTATCAGCCTTAAAAAATGAATATTGGAATCAATTTGTTCGTCAGTGACTGAAATAAGTAAAAGTTAAAACGTAAAGAAAACATTGTGTAATTTGTCAGCATTTCGTTGGCTTGCACTGCAGGTTTCGAATATTTCTATGGTTATAAATTGCTGTAGCATAAGCTCCAGTCTACTGACATAGCTTTAATACACTGTATGATGAACAGATGTACTGGATAATCTGCTGTTTTAGCAGTTATGAACCTTACTACTGTCACTGGGTTTATACACACAAACACACATGGAAATGCACATACATAGGCATTCATACACATACAAATATATATATGCATGAATATGTATAAATGTACATATACATGAATGTATATATCAATCTATATATGTATATATGTATATAAATGTATATATATATATATATATATATATATATATATATATATATATATATATATATATATATAGATATATATATATATATATATATGTATATATATGTATATATATATATATATATATATATATATATATATATATATATATATATATATATATATATATATATATATATATATATATATACATATATGTATTTATGGATATATATATTTACACACATACACATATATTGCAAAAGAGAGAGAAAGAGAGAAATGGAATAAGAGAGGGAGAGAGAGAAGGAAGCTGATGTCTGTATTTGATTGCGAATGTAATTTAAGTGTTTACGACATTTAGTATCTCTCTCTCTCTCTGTCTCTCTAGACACACACGTAAAAACACACGCTCACACACACACTTAAAAGTTCCATTTATGTTTGATGATATCAACCTGTCTGCTGCTATATTTATGTCTCTCGAGCAGCTGATAGAAGTCTCATTCTACTGCACACTTAAACCACACGTAGACGTTGATGGATGTTGATATATATATATATCAACATCCACGAACGTATATATATATATATATATATATATATATATCAACATCCATGAACGTATATATACACACATGCATACACACTCACACATGCACATATATACACACAATAATACATACATACAAAAATATATTCATATATATATATATATACATTATAAATATTATATATCATATATTAAAATATATATTATATATATATCATATGTATATATATATACTCTATTTTATCTATATACATGTAATATATATATTATACAATGTATATGTATATATACATTATATAATATATATATGTATATATTTGTATATATATATCCCACCACACATTCTAAAGACGTGTAGACATACACGGATCTTATTTATACATGTATATGCTTGTATATATATATATATATATATATATATATATATATATATATATATATATATATATATATATATATATATATATGTATGTATATGCTTGTATATATATATATATGTATATATATATCATATGGATATATATATGTAAACGTATTTGTGTATGCGTATGTGTGTATGTATGTTGTGTATGTATGTGTGTATGTATGTATGTATGTATGTATGTATGTATGTATGTATGTATGCATGCATGTATCTGTGTATGTATATATGCATGTACGCACGCTGACAGAGTCAAATAGGCTATAAGATAGAACAACAAATTGTATAGGAAATTAAAATGGCGTAGATTAAAAAACATGACAGGAAATGGAAGGTAGCTCATAGAGTTTATAGTTTTATGAAACAGAATATCAATAGGAAAAATGATACAGCGGAAAATTATGAGGCGAACTGTAAGAGAAAGAGAGAGGATAGGGAAAAAGAGAGAGGAAGAGGAGGAAAGAGAGTGAGAAGGAGGTGAGAGGAGGAAGAAGGACAGAGTGAGGGAGAGTGTGAGAGGAAAGGGATAATTGCTAAAATTTGTGTAAATATTAATAAACAAATAAATGAAAATACATACATATCTAGCCTTACACTCATGGATAGTAGGAATATTGTCTATCTATCTATCTATCTATCTATCTATCTATCTATCTATCTATCTATCTATCTATCTATCTATCTATCTATCTATCTATCCATCAGGTCATCCCATAAGTTCTGTCCGAATTTTGAATAAAAAAACAAGTGATCAAACGTTATATTTAATTGAAATTTAATCATCAATGTACTTTCCCTGATTATCTATGACTTACTTCCATCTATTTACAAGCTTTTTAATCCCATCAATGTAAAACTCTTTTGGTTTCAAAGAGAATAACTCTGAAATGTCAGTTTCGACCTCCTCCTGTCTTGCGAAAGTTATGTCCCCCACAAATGATTCTCCCGACCTTGCTCCTTTGGGGCAAGGTCGGGAGAATAAGGTGGATGAGGAATTTTTCCCAACCTAGCTCTTCGATCTTCTGTCTCTCAATCTCGATACCTTATGACAAAGGCAAGGAATTCTGTCTTCTCTGTAATTCTGAACTATTTTTTATTATTTTTTCTAAAATCCCCTTGTAAACACGGTTATAGAGAGTGCATACCGATGTAAAGATTGGCAGAAACACACTTTTAGTTCATATAAGTGATATCTATCATTATATATTTAAACATTAAATTTAAACATTAAATTTCACATTCACTAAATATATTTTTCCAAGTCTATATGGTTTTATTTAATATACATATAGTTATATACTTCTCATTTATTTGGTTTCTTTCTTTAACCTATCCTCTTTTTACAGGCTACCTTTAACGTTATATCATCTAACGTTTTTTCGAAACAAACTTATTTGCGTTCACTTAATCACTATACATATCCATCATTTTCTATTAAAATGTCTTATTGACGAATTTAATTTCTTCATTTCCCTGAAGAGAAATTTTATTGTTTTACACCATTTTATTCCTTTGAAATTATACCAGTGATATCTTCGAAATATGTGTCGGAATTTGAATAACACCTGCGTTTAACTCCATTTATATATATATACTTAGAAGGTTGCTTTTTATGGCTTGAATCCTTTTGTTTACAAAATTAATTAACTCTGACGTATTCCTCCCTCTAGTTGTATAAGGGTTATGTGCTTCCGGTCAATGAGTCAGACGAGTCGCTTATAGAGCTAACCGCTTTACAGATGCGAAACCAATGGCCACAACAAACAATCTTCTAAATATTACTGCTTTAACGTTTTTCACTGCTTTTTTTCGGATAAATGAACTATTAGTTGATACACACACACACACACACATACACACACACACACACATACACACACACACACACACACACACACACATACATAACATAACGAAGGTGGCTAGACACAATATAAAACCAAAAACGAAAACTTCAATTATCACTAATAATGACTGAGGGTGCAGGGTAGCAGTTACATTGCTAAAAACAAGTGTGAAAGACAATTATAACCATAAAATGCACATTACGTACTGACAGGGGAGATAATCTCTCCACAGTGTGCTAGGTCACTATACTAGCATGTTAGTTTCGCTTGGAATTAAAGCTCATCAACAGTAATTACTGTATCACTTAGGATTAAGCTAAATGCTACCTGTCTGTATATAGTATTTACCATATGAATCAATGGGTGATTCAGCAAAATGGTAATTATAAAATAACGAAGGTGGCTAGATGCAATATAAAACCTAACAGGAAAAATTTAGTTGTTACTGATTGTGACTGAGTGTGTTGGGTAGCACCTAGATTGACAAAAAAAAAAAAAAAAAGAGTCAAAGACCCTTATAACCACAAAAAGCACATTGTCTATGTACTGACAGGGGTTGATAACTTGCGAGCGAAGTCACTATACTAGCTAGCTAGTTTCGCTTGGAATTAAAGCTCATCAGCAGTGATCAATCCATTGGTTATGGATAATCTAAATCCTACTTGTCAGTGCACACACACACACACACACACACACACACACACACACACACACACACACACACACACACACACACACACACACACACACACACACACAGGTTAATCAAAAATGAAAATGAAAACAATAAAAGTCAAAAGAGTGTACACAGTACAAGCATTAAGTTGACGCTCAGTTTAAGATCGGAAAAAGAAGGAGTGTGTAATGTTTCGAGCATGGCTCTCCGTCAAAAAGCGGTGAAAGGAAACGTCCGTAGAGAAAGAAAAAAGTCTAAGGAAAAGAAGTGTGCGTGATTACATGGCTGAAATGATCGGAAGTGGAGAGAAATAGAGAAAGTGTTTATTCAAGGCAGGTGAGTGAGTGTGTGTGCGTGCGTGCGTCGTAGTACCTTCATGTGTTTCTGTGTGTGTGTGTGGTAATATCTTTGTGGGTGTGTGTGTGTGTGTGTGTGGGGGGGGGTAGTATATCCATGTGTGTGTGCGGTAGTATGTATGCATATGCCTTTGTGTTTATGTGAGTGATGCATGTTTAAGTGAGTGCTGCTACGAACAGGTTACCAGCAATCGTTAGATTTGGTGATATATATATAGGGAGAATTCACAAAAAAAGCAAAAGACGAAGACAGGTAGTGTAATATACGATGGGTTTCTTTCAGTTTCCGTCCATCAAATCCACTCACAAGGCTTTGGTCGGCCCGAGGCTATTGTAGAAGTCACTTGCCCAATGTGCCACGCAGTGGAACTGAACTGGAAACCATGTACTAAGGAAGCACGCTTCTTACCACACAGCCACGTCTAAGCCTGTGTCATACAACCATGCCTGCGTCTATATCTATCTATCTATCTATCTATCTATCTATCTATCTATCTATCTATCTATCTATCTATCTATCTATGCATTAAAATATATATAAATTTATCTATAACTCTATCCATTTCTTATTTTTACTTATGAATTTATACACCCTTATTAAATTTTTATAAACATACTTACCCCAATATTAATATGATACTTAAACACACAGTTAATTACTATATTGTTTATCTCTATATTTCTTAATGATTACCCAGAGTATCTATATATATAAAAATGAGAATGTGTGTCTGTCTCTGTGTGTGTGTGTGTGTGTGTGTGTGTGTGTGTGTGTGTGTGTGTGTGTGTGTGAATCCCTAAAACTCGAGAACTACGCAACCAATTTCATTCAAATTTTGCACATGCCTTACTTAGGGTTCCAGTTGTGTTTTAGTAAAAAAAAATGTTTAACTTCTTGCAGAGTTCGAGCCCACGGCAACATAATATCTCCTCCACTATTTAAGTATTACGTGTCAAAAGTGAAGCAAAAACACTCATGTCAAATACTTTCACTTTAAAAATGAAACTATTCCACTAACTGAAACAATCACATTTCAATACTGTAATGACAGATACTTTCAGAGAGAGAGAGAGAGAGAGATAAAGAGAGAAAGAGAGAGAGAGAGAGAGAGAGAGAGAGAGAGAGATAAAGAGAGAAAGAGAGAGAGAGAGA